>NC_091320.1:881650-929150 GCF_038502225.1 Cherax quadricarinatus
CACTACACCACTACCCCTCACCCCTCACTACACCACTACCCCTCACCCCTCACTACACCACTACCCCTCACCCCTCACTACACCACTACCCCTCACCCCTCACTACACCACTACCCCTCACTCACCACTACACCCCTCACTACACCACTACCCCTCACCCCTCACTACACCACTACCCCTCACTACACCACTACCCCTCACTACACCACTACCCCTCACTACACCACTACCCCTCACCCCTCACTACACCACTACCCCTCACCCCTCACTACACCACTACCCCTCACCCCTCACTACACCACTACCCCTCACCCCTCACTACACCACTACCCCTCACCCCTCACTACACCACTACCCCTCACCCCTCACTACACCACTACCCCTCACCCCTCACTACACCACTACCCCTCACTACACCACTACCCCTCACCCCTCACTACACCACTACCCCTCACCCCTCACTACACCACTACCCCTCACTACACCACTACCCCTCACCCCTCACTACACCACTACCCCTCACCCCTCACTACACCACTACCCCTCACCCCTCACTACACCACTACCCCTCATCCCTCACTACACTACCCCTCACCCCTCACTACACCATTACCCCTCACCCCTCACCACACCACTACCCCTCACCCCTCACTACACCACTACCCCTCACCCCTCACTACACCACTACCCCTCACCCCTCACCACACCACTACCCCTCACTTCACCACTACCCCTCACCCCTCACTACACCACTACCCCACACCCCTCACTACACCACTACCCCTCACCACACCACTACCCCTCACTACACCACTACCCCTCACCCCTCACTACACCACTACCCCTCACCCCTCACTACACCACTACCCCTCACCCCTCACTACACCACTACCCCTCACCCCTCACAACACCACTACCCCTCACCCCTCACCACACCACTACCCCTCACTACACCACTACCCCTCACCCCTCACTACACCACTACCCCTCACCCCTCACTACACCACTACCCCTCACCCCTCACCACACCACTACCCCTCACTACACCACTACCCCTCACCCCTCACTACACCACTACCCCTCACCCCTCACTACACCACTACCCCTCACCCCTCACTACACCACTACCCCTCACACCTCACTACACTACTACCCCTCACCCCTCACTACACCACTACCCCTCACCCCTCACTACACTACCCCTCACCCCTCACTACACCACTACCCCTCACCCCTCACTACACCACTACTCACACCTCACACCACTACCCCTCACTGCACCACTACCCCTCACCCCTCACTACACCACTACCCCTCACACCTCACACCACTACCCCTCACTACACCACTACCCCTCACTACACCACTACCCCTCACCCCTCACTACACCACTACCCCTCACCCCTCACTACACCACTACCCCTCACCCCTCACTACACCACTACCCCTCACTCCTCCCTACACCACTCCCCCTCACCCCTCACACCACTACCCCTCACGACTCACTACACAACTACCCCTCACCCCTCACTACACCACTACCCCTCACCCCTCACTACACCACTACCCCTCACTACACCACTACCCCTCACCACTCACTACACCACTACCCCTCACCCCTCACTACACCATTACCCCCACACCCCTCACTACACAACCCCTCACCCCTCACTACACCACTACCCCTCACCCCTCACACCACTACCCCTCACACCACCACTACCCCTCACCACACCACTACCCCTCACCCCTCACTACACCACTACCCCTCACCCCTCACACCACTACCCCTCACTGCACCACTACCCCTCACCCCTTACTAAACCACTACCCCTCACCCCTCACTACACCACTACCCCTCACTACACCACTACCCCTCACCCCTCACTACACCACTACCCCTCACTACACCACTACCCCTCACCCCTCACTACACCACTACCCCTCACCCCTCACTACACCACTACCCCTCACCCCTCACTACACCACTACCCCTCACCACACCACTACCCCTCACCACACCACTACCCCTCACCCCTCACTACACCATTACCCCTCACCCCACACTACACCACTACCCCTCACTACACCATTACCCCTCACCCCTCACTACACCACTACCCCTCACCCCTCACTACACCACTACCCCTCACCACACCACTACCCCTCACCCCTCACTACACCACTACCCCTCACCCCTCACTACACCACTACCCCTCACCCCTCACTACACCACTACCCCTCACCCCTCACTACACCACTACCCCGCACCCCTCACTACACCATTACCCCCTCACCCCTCACTACACTACCCCTCACCCCTCACTACACCACTACCCCTCACCCCTCACTACACCACTACCCCTCACTACACCACTACCCCTCACCACACCACTACCCCTCACCCCTCCCTACACCACTACCCCTCACCCCTCACACCACTACCCCTCACTACACCACTACCCCTCACCCCTCACTACACCACTACCCCTCACCCCTCACTACACCACTACCCTTCACTACACCACTACCCCTCACCCCTCACTACACCACTACCCCTCACCCCTCACTACACCTCACCCCTCACTACACCACTACCCCTCACCCCTCACTACACCACTACCCCTCACCCCTCACTACACCACTACCCCTCACAACACAACTACCCCTCACCCCTCACTACACAATTACCCCTCACCCCTCACTACACCACTACCCCTCACCCCTCACTACACCATTACCCCTCACCCCTCACTACACCACTACCCCTCACCCCTCACTACACCACTACCCCTCACCCCTCACTACACCACTACCCCTCACCCCTCACTACACCACTACCCCTCACTACACCACTACCCCTCACCCCTCACTACACCACTACCCCTCACTACACCACTACCCCTCATCCCTCACTACACCACTACCCCTCACCCCTCACTACACCATTACCCCTCACCCCTCACTACACCACTACCCCTCACCCGTCTTTACACCACTACCCCTCACCCGTCTCTACACCACTACCCTTCACCCCTTTTTACACTACCCCTCACGCCTTTCTACACCACTACCCCTCACCACACCACTACCCTTCACCACACCACTACCCCACACCCGTCTCTACACCACTACCCCTCACGCCTTTCTACACCGCAACCCCTCACCCGTCTCTACACCACTACCCCTCACGCCTTTCTATACCACTACACCTCACCCCTCACTACACCACTACCCCTCACCCCTCGCTACACCACTACCTCTCACCCCTCGCTACACCACTACCTCTCACCCCTCGCTACACCACTACCTCTCACCCCTCGCTACACCACTACTCCTCAACCATCACTACACCACTACCCCTCACCCCTCTCTACACCACTACCCCTCACCCCTCTCTACAACATTACCCCTCACCCCTCTCTACATCACTACCCCTCACCCCTCTCTACACCACTACCCCTCACCCCTATCTACACCAATACACTTCACCCCTCTCTACAACATTACCCCTCACCCCTCTCTACACCACTACACCTCACCCCTCTTTACACTACCCCTCACCCCTCTCTACAGCACTACCCCTCACCCCTCTGTACACCACTACCCCTCACCCCTATCTACACCACTAACCGTCACCCCTCTCTACAGCACTACCCCTCACCCCTCTGTACACCACTACCCCTCACCCCTATCTACACTAGTAACCCTCACCCCTATCTACACCACTACCCCTCACCCCTTTGTACACCACTACCCCTCACCCCTATCTACACCACTACCCCTCACCCCTATCTACACCCCTCCCCCTCACTCACTACCCTCCCTACACACCACTCCTCAGTCACACACCTGGCGACTTTCCACCAAATAGATTCAATACACAGCTTCAAGAATAGTTATTAAAGAATAAAGCATCCCAAGCCGTGACAGACATCAAGGAACATAACATAAATAGGTCACTGTGTTGTTCTGGGTCATCCTGGTGGATAATTTACACTACGTATGGTAAGTTTAGTTATGTGTATACCTCTGCCTAAGTAAACTGATCAAAGTCTGGCTAATGTAACAATTCTTTCAGGTAAGTGGTCCAATTTCCTCTTGAAACAGTTCTAATTACAAGTGCTTTCTAAACGGGACTGTTAAACAGACATACAACAGACCTGGTCAACGGTGAGTGAATGTTAAATGCTACTATTGAACAGAATATAACAGGCCCAGCCAACGGCGGGTGGTTGATAACAGAACTGTTGTACCCTTTTGTACCAGTTTCCAGCCTTTCTAAAAGATTATTCCTGTCCATCTTGTAGAGTCTTCTTGAGTATTTTGTACGTCGCTATCATATCTTCCCTGGTTCTTCAACCATGGAAAGTCATATGTTTTAGGCCTAACGAAGGTGTAAGTGTACATACAGGCACACGGTAGTACAGTTATAATATATAGTAACATATGTACAAATTACCTGTTACTAAGGTGTTGAGATGGTTTATGATGCGCTGATAACAAGTGATAAACCGGATATAATTAAAACATCTGCGTAATTACCAAGTACAATGAACAAGGACGAATTGCGAAGATAAAATCTACAAGTAATTTTAGAGGTGAGAACCTGTGTATCAGTGACTGATTCCAGGGATGGCCGCCCCCCTGGTCTCAGACCAGGTCGCCGTCCCCAGGGTTCAGGGCTCAAACCAGGTCGCCGTCCCCAGGGCTCAGGGCTCAGACCAGGTCGCCGTCCCCAGGGCTCAGGTCTCAGACCAGGTCGCCGTCCCCAGGGCTCAGGTCTCAGACCAGGTCGCCGTCCCCAGGGCTCAGGTCTCAGACCACGTCGCCGTCCCCAGGGCTCAGGTCTCAGACCAGGTCGCCGTCCCCAGGGCTCAGGGCTCAGACCAGGTCGCCGTCCCCAGGGCTCAGGGCTCAGACCAGGTCGCCGTCCCCAGGGCTCAGGGCTCAGACCAGGTCGCCGTCCCCAGGGCTCAGGGCTCAGACCAGGTCGCCGTCCCCAGGGCTCAGGGCTCAGACCAGGTCGCCGTCCCCAGGGCTCAGGGCTCAGACCAGGTCGCCGTCCCCAGGGCTCAGGGCTCAGACCAGGTCGCCGTCCCCAGGGCTCAGGTCTCAGACCAGGTCGCCGTCCCCAGGGCTCAGGGCTCAGACCAGGTCGCCGTCCCCAGGGCTCAGGGCTCAGACCAGGTCGCCGTCCCCAGGGCTCAGGTCTCAGACCAGGTCGCCGTCCCCAGGGCTCAGGGCTCAGAACAGGTCGCCGTCCCCAGGGCTCAGGGCTCAGAACAGGTCGCCGTCCCCAGGGCTCAGGTCTCAGACCAGGTCGCCGTCCCCAGGGCTCAGGGCTCAGAACAGGTCGCCGTCCCCAGGGCTCAGGGCTCAGACCAGGTCGCCGTCCCCAGGGCTCAGGGCTCAGACCAGGTCGCCGTCCCCAGGGCTTAGGTCTCAGACCAGGTCGCCGTCCCCAGGGCTCGTGTCTCAGACCAGGTCGCCGTCCCCAGGGCTCAGGTCTCAGACCAGGTCGCCGTCCCCAGGACTCAGGTCTCAGACCAGGTCGCCGTCCCCAGGGCTCAGGTCTCAGACCAGGTCGCCGTCCCCAGGGCTCAGGTCTCAGACCAGGTCGCCGTCCCCAGGGCTCAGGTCTCAGACCAGGTCGCCGTCCCCAGGGCTCAGGTCTCAGACCAGGTCGCCGTCCCCAGGGCTCAGGTCTCAGACCAGGTCGCCGTCCCCAGGGCTCAGGTCTCAGACCAGGTCGCCGTCCCCAGGGCTCAGGTCTCAGACCAGGTCGCCGTCCCCAGGGCTCAGGTCTCAGACCAGGTCGCCGTCCCCAGGGCTCAGGTGTCAGACCAGGTCTTCATTTATAAATTACAACTGCCTGAAGGAATTTCTCAGATATCTTTGAATACAGTTAAGAAGCCGGCAGGTAGTTACCCGGCAGGTAGTTACCCGGCAGGTAGTTACCCGGCAGGTAGTTACCCGGCAGGTAGTTACCCAGCAGGTAGTTACCCAGCAGGTAGTTACCCGGCAGGTAGTTACCCAGCAGGTAGTTACCCAGCAGGTAGTTACCCAGCAGGTAGTTACCCGGAAGGTAGTTACCCGGCAGGTAGTTACCCAGCAGGTAGTTACCCAGCAGGTAGTTACCCGGCAGGTAGTTACCCAGCAGGTAGTTACCCGGCAGGTAGTTACCCGGCAGGTAGTTACCCGGCAGGTAGTTACCCGGCAGGTAGTTACCCGGCAGGTAGTTACTCGGCAGGTAGTTACTCGGCAGGTAGTTACCCAGCAGGTAGTTACCCGGCAGGTAGTTACTCGGCAGGTAGTTACCCAGCAGGTAGTTACCCGGCAGGTAGTTACCCGGCAGGTAGTTACCCGGCTGGTAGTTACCCAGCAGGTAGTTACCCGGCAGGTAGTTACCCGGCAGGTAGTTACCCGGCAGGTAGTTACCCAGCAGGTAGTTACCCAGCAGGTAGTTACCCGGCAGGTAGTTACCCAGCAGGTAGTTACCCGGCAGGTAGTTACCCAGCAGGTAGTTACCCGGCAGGTAGTTACCCAGCAGGTAGTTACCCAGCAGGTAGTTACCCAGCAGGTAGTTACCCGGCAGGTAGTTACCCAGCAGGTAGTTACCCGGCAGGTAGTTACCCGGCAGGTAGTTACCCAGCAGGTAACTACCTGCCGGGTAACTACCTGCCGGGTAACTACCTGCTGGGTAACTACCTGCCGGGTAACTACCTGCCGGGTAACTACCTGCCGGGTAACTACCTGCCGGCTTCTTAACTGTATTCAAAGATATCTTTGAATACAGTTAAGAAGCCGGCAGGTAGTTACCCGGCAGGTAGTTACCCGGCAGGTAGTTACCCGGCAGGTAGTTACCCAGCAGGTAGTTACCCAGCAGGTAGTTACCCGGCAGGTAGTTACCCGGCAGGTAGTTACCCGGCAGGTAGTTACCCAGCAGGTAGTTTCCCGGCAGGTAGTTACCCAGCAGGTAGTTACCCAGCAGGTAGTTACCCAGCAGGTAGTTACCCGGCAGGTAGTTACCCAGCAGGTAGTTACCCAGCAGGTAGTTACCCAGCAGGTAGTTACCCGGAAGGTAGTTACCCGGCAGGTAGTTACCCAGCAGGTAGTTACCCAGCAGGTAGTTACCCGGCAGGTAGTTACCCAGCAGGTAGTTACCCAGCAGGTAGTTACCCGGCAGGTAGTTACCCGGCAGGTAGTTACCCGGCAGGTAGTTACTCGGCAGGTAGTTACTCGGCAGGTAGTTACCCAGCAGGTAGTTACCCGGCAGGTAGTTACTCGGCAGGTAGTTACCCGGCAGGTAGTTACCCGGCAGGTAGTTACCCGGCAGGTAGTTACCCGGCTGGTAGTTACCCAGCAGGTAGTTACCCGGCAGGTAGTTACCCGGCAGGTAGTTACCCGGCAGGTAGTTACCCAGCAGGTAGTTACCCAGCAGGTAGTTACCCGGCAGGCGGTTACCCAGCAGGTAGTTACCCGGCAGGTAGTTACCCAGCAGGTAGTTACCCGGCAGGTAGTTACCCAGCAGGTAGTTACCCAGCAGGTAGTTACCCAGCAGGTAGTTACCCGGCAGGTAGTTACCCAGCAGGTAGTTACCCGGCAGGTAGTTACCCGGCAGGTAGTTACCCAGCAGGTAACTACCTGCCGGGTAACTACCTGCCGGGTAACTACCTGCTGGGTAACTACCTGCCGGGTAACTACCTGCCGGGTAACTACCTGCCGGCTTCTTAACTGTATTCAAAGATATCTTTGATTACAGTTAAGAAGCCGGCAGGTAGTTACCCGGCAGGTAGTTACCCGGCAGGTAGTTACCCGGCAGGTAGTTACCCGGCAGGTAGTTACCCAGCAGGTAGTTACCCGGCAGGTAGTTACCCGGCAGGTAGTTACCCAGCAGGTAGTTACCCAGCAGGTAGTTACCCGGAAGGTAGTTACCCGGCAGGTAGTTACCCGGCAGGTAGTTACCCAGCAGGTAGTTACCCAGCAGGTAGTTACCCGGCAGGTAGTTACCCGGCAGGTAGTTACCCGGCAGGTAGTTACCCAGCAGGTAGTTACCCGGCAGGTAGTTACCCAGCAGGTAGTTACCCAGCAGGTAGTTACCCAGCAGGTAGTTACCCGGCAGGTAGTTACCCAGCAGGTAGTTACCCACAAGGTAGTTACCCACCAGGTAGTTACCCACCAGGTAGTTACCCGGAAGGTAGTTACCCGGCAGGTAGTTACCCAGCAGGTAGTTACCCAGCAGGTAGTTACCCGGCAGGTAGTTACCCAGCAGGTAGTTACCCAGCAGGTAGTTACCCGGCAGGTAGTTACCCGGCAGGTAGTTACCCGGCAGGTAGTTACTCGGCAGGTAGTTACCCAGCAGGTAGTTACCCGGCAGGTAGTTACTCGGCAGGTAGTTACCCAGCAGGTAGTTACCCGGCAGGTAGTTACCCGGCAGGTAGTTACCCGGCAGGTAGTTACCCGGCTGGTAGTTACCCGGCAGGTAGTTACCCGGCAGGTAGTTACCCGGCAGGTAGTTACCCGGCAGGTAGTTACCCGGCAGGTAGTTACCCGGCAGGTAGTTACCCGGCAGGTAGTTACCCAGCAGGTAGTTACCCAGCAGGTAGTTACCCAGCAGGTAGTTACCCAGCAGGTAGTTACCCGGCAGGTAGTTACCCGGCAGGTAGTTACCCAGCAGGTAGTTACCCGGCAGGTAGTTACCCGGCAGGTAGTTACCCGGCAGGTAGTTACCCGGCAGGTAGTTACCCGGCAGGTAGTTACCCGGCAGGTAGTTACCCAGCAGGTAGTTACCCAGCAGGTAGTTACCCAGCAGGTAGTTACCCAGCAGGTAGTTACCCAGCAGGTAGTTACCAGGCAGGTAGTTACCCAGCAGGTAGTTACCCAGCAGGTAGTTACCCAGCAGGTAGTTACCCAGCAGGTAGTTACCCAGCAGGTAGTTACCCAGCAGGTAGTTACCAGGCAGGTAGTTACCCAGCAGGTAGTTACCCAGCAGGTAGTTACCCAGCAGGTAGTTACCCAGCAGGTAGTTACCCAGCAGGTAGTTACCCAGCAGGTAGTTACCAGGCAGGTAGTTACCCGAGTATCTGAACGACGAATAATGGTGTAATAACAGTACAAGTGTTAATATTAATGCTAGTACAAGTGTTAATATTAATGCTAGTACAAGTGTTAATATTAATGCTAGTACAAGTGTTAATATTAATGCTAGTACAAGTGTTAATATTAAGGCTAGTACAAGTGTTAATATTAATGCTAGTACAAGTGTTAATATTAATGCTAGTACAAGTGTTAATATTAAGGCTAGTACAAGTGTTAATATTAATGATAGTACAAGTGCTAGTATTAATGCTAGTACAAGTGTTAATATTAATGCTAGTACAAGTGTTAATATTAATGATAGTACAAGTGCTAGTATTAATGCTAGTACAAGTGTTAATGCTAGTACAAGTGTTAATGGTAGTACAAGTGTTAATAATGCTAGTACAAGTGTTAATGCTAGTACAAGTGCTAGTATTAATGCTAATACAAGTGTTAATAATGCTAGTACAAGTGTTAATGCTAGTACAAGTGCTAGTATTAATGCTAGTACAAGTGTTAATAATGCTAGTACAAGTGTTAGTAATGCTAGTACAAGTGTTAATGCTAGTACAAGTGTTAATAATGCTAGTACAAGTGTTAATAATGCTAGTACAAGTGCTAATAATGCTAGTACAAGTGTTAATAATGCTAGTACAAGTGCTAGTATTAATGCTAGTACAAGTGTTAATAATGCTAGTACAAGTGTTAATAATGCTAGTATAAGTGTTAATAATGCTAGTACAAGTGTTAATAATGCTAGTATAAGTGTTAATAATGCTAGTACAAGTGTTAATGCTAGTACAAGTGTTAATAATGCTAGTACAAGTGTTAATATTAATGCTAGTACAAGTGCTAGTATTAATGCTAGTACAAATGTTAATAATGCTAGCACAAGTGTTAATAATGCTAGTACAAGTGTTAATAATGCTAGTACAAGTGTTAATAATGCTAGTACAAGTGTTAATAATGCTAGTACAAGTGTTAATAATGCTAGTACAAGTGTTAATAATGCTAGTATAAGTGTTAATAATGCTAGTACAAGTGCTAGTATTAATGCTAGTACAAGTGTTAATAATGCTAGTATAAGTGCTAATAATGCTAGTACAAGTGTTAATAATGCTAGTACAAGTGTTAATAATGCTAGTATAAGTGCTAATAATGCTAGTACAAGTGTTAATAATGCTAGTACAAGTGTTAATATTAATGCTAGTACAAGTGTTAATAATGCTAGTACAAGTGTTAATAATGCTAGTACAAGTGTTAATAATGTTAGTACAAGTGTTAATGCTAGTACAAGTGTTAATAATGCTAGTACAAGTGTTAATAATGCTAGTACAAGTGTTAATGCTAGTACAAGTGTTAATAATGCTAGTACAAGTGTTAATAATGCTAGTACAAGTGTTAATAATGCTAGTACAAGTGCTAGTACAAGTTCTACTGACATACAGCAAATACAAGCTCCAACTCTTGTACAAACAGCAGAGTACAAGCACGAGTACAACTGTCTGTACAACCACACTAAGATAACAGTGAACGTAATAACACTAACATTATCTTACTTAAGAAAGTTCCTCCAGTTGGAGCCCAAGACGGTGACAGCGTCACCTGCGTCACTACCAGTATCACTCTCCTCCCAGCGTCACCACCACTATCACTCTCCTCCCAGCGTCACCAGCGTCACCACCACTATCACTCTCCTCCCAGCGTCACCAGCATCACCACCACTATCACTCTCCTCCCAGCGTCACCAGCATCACCACCACTATCACTCTCCTCCCAGCGTCACCAGCGTCACCACCACTATCACTCTCCTACCAGCGTCACCAGCATCACCACCACTATCACTCTCCTCCCAGCGTCACCACCACTATCACTCTCCTCCCAGCGTCACCAGCATCACCACCACTATCACCCTCCTCCCAGCGTCACCAGCATCACCACCACTATCACTCTCCTCCCAGCGTCACCAGCATCACCACCACTATCACTCTCCTCCCAGCGTCACCACCACTATCACTCTCCTCCCAGCGTCACCTGCATCACCACCACTATCACTCTCCTCCCAGCGTCACCAGCATCACCACCACTATCACTCTCCTCCCAGCGTCACCAGCATCACCACCACTATCACTCTCCTCCCAGCGTCACCAGCATCACCACCACTATCACTCTCCTCCCAGCGTCACCAGCATCACCACCACTATCACTCTCCTCCCAGCGTCACCAGCATCACCACCACTATCACTCTCCTCCCAGCGTCACCTACATCACCACCACTATCACTCTCCTCCCAGCGTCACCAGCATCACCACCACTATCACTCTCCTCCCAGCGTCACCTGCATCACCACCACTATCACTCTCCTCCCAGCGTCACCAGCATCACCACCACTATCACTCTCCTCCCAGCGTCACCTACATCACCACCACTATCACTCTCCTCCCAGCGTCACCAGCATCACCACCACTATCACTCTCCTCCCAGCGTCACCAGCATCACCACCACTATCACTCTCCTCCCAGCGTCACCAGCATCACCACCACTATCACTCTCCTCTCAGCGTCACCTGCATCACCACCACTATCACTCTCCCAGCGTCATCACCACCAGCATCACCACCACTATCACTCTCCCAGCGTCATCACCACCAGCATCACCACCACTATCACTCTCCCAGCGTCATCACCACCAGCATCACCACCACTATCTCCTCCCAGCGTCGTCATCACCACCTGCATCAAGCACTCACCCCACGGAAGACTGCTGCAAAGTTTGCAGACTTCCCAGGTTGCGTGCACCAAACTGTCGTGTTGAATGCTTTAAGTCGATTTTCCGGATGATGAGATGAAAGTTTAACAACTGGGACATTACAAGTATGTAGCTGCAGTGAGCATCGCACATCTGCCACTGTACCAATGTTGAATGATTTTTTATCCACCTCCCCTTCAGACATGATCGTGCACATACACACAAAGACAGACGGGAGATAGAATGCCTCGTTACACGCAGGCAAACATCCTCCTCCTTGATTTTCAGTGCGAGTTCAACATCATGGTAAGAGACAAAGAAACTGCAGCTACTTGCGTATGGTAACAGCATCGCCGCTCGACGTCCTGCTGGAGCGTGCGCGAGTGTATTCGGTGATGTTTGTGTTTGTTGGTTAGGTTAGGTAAGGTTCGTCAGGAAACAGGACAAATGTTTCCTGACGCGGGTCTTAGTCAGATGATGACCCGCCTTTGGAGCTTTTGGTCATCTGACCGTGGCCTTCCGCTGGCTTACCGGTCCACCCCTTTAAAAATTATGGTCATTTATAATCAGTCTGTCTATATTGTGTTTGTAGGGGAACGTCTAGCTCCTGGCCCCGCTGTCAATGTTTCGTGGGCCAGCATTAGTGACACCGTGCTGCTGCTGAACCAGCAGCTCCACTGAGCCGGTCATTATATATAAAAACACGCGCCACGGGAAATCTTATTTATCCTAGCAAATATAACTGTTTACACTTATAAAACTGTTTACGGAGTCTGTCTCCGCTACTTCCATATCCAGTCCATTCTACTGCCCTACTACCCTCTGATAAACTACTGATACCTTACTTCCTAACATTCTACTGCCCTACTACCCTCTGATAAACTACTGATACCTTACCTCCTAACATTCTACTGCCCTACTACCCTCTGATAAACTACTGATACATTACTTCCTAACATTCTACTGCCCTACTACCCTCTGATAAACTACTGATACATTACTTTCTAACATTCTACTGCCCTACTACCCTCTGATAAACTACTGATACCTTACCTCCTAACATTCTACTGCCCTACTACCCTCTGATAAACTACTGATACATTACTTCCTAACATTCTACTGCCCTACTACCCTCTGATAAACTACTGATACATTACTTTCTAACATTCTACTGCCCTACTACCCTCTGATAAACTACTGATACCTTACCTCCTAACATTCTACTGTCCTACTACCCTCTGATAAACTACTGATACCTTACCTCCTAACATTCTACTGCTCTACTACCCTCTGATAAACTACTGATACCTTACCTCCTAACATTCTACTGCTCTACTACCCTCTGATAAACTACTGATACCTTACCTCCTAACATTCTACTGCTCTACTACCCTCTGATAAACTACTGATACCTTACTTCCTAACATTCTACTGCCCTACTACCCTCTGATAAACTACTGATACCTTACCTCCTAACATTCTACTGCTCTACTACCCTCTGATAAACTACTGATACCTTACTTCCTAACATTCTACTGCCCTACTACCCTCTGATAAACTACTGATACCTTACCTCCTAGCGTTTCTGTAACTCGTCTGTGTTTTCAGCTTTTATATATGTCCTCATCCGCTTCATCGTTTTCTTTGAATATCTTATATGTCATAGTCATGTCTCACCTAATCCTATTTTCAATAGTCTTCAGGTTCAGTTCATTTGGTCTCCTCACAGTGCACACTCCTCAACCCAAGAATCACATCTGAATGCAACCATTTGGATTTTTTTTCTCAGCTTCTGACCGGTCGAACAGGTGTGGACTTCGCAGGTGTGGATCTGCCATTATTACTGTTTAAAGTCCTAAATGATCCTTTCCTGAGGTTCGTGAAGAATGTTATGAGAAGTTTAAGCCACACACAGGCTGCCAAGGTTATATAGTTGTGCTCCACCAACAATGTTTGGTGCAATGTTAACTTGCAGATGTTGTCCTCATTGTTTGGTCTTCCCAGTATAGTATAAACCTTAGTAAGAAAGACCCACAACTTGGTTTAGAAAAACATGTAACGAACACTAGGACATGTTTATCAGAAAACGTTTCGGTCCTGTGACCTTGATCAATGCCAGATACTGGTGGGAAATTCTGAAATACGTCTTTTTTTTTTTTGGCCATCAATGGTTTTTTTGTTTTAAAGGTTGTAATTAACTAGCCTATCACTGTCCTTAAATTTGTAATAATAATGTTGTGATCACTGAAGGTGAGATCCTCTGACATTATCACTCCTATGTCCCTCACATTAATCTTCTGCTCTACTGACTAGTGTGAGTTTTCATTTCCTCATTTATTCCAAAGGGAAGTGAAATTTGTCCCCAATGAACACCATAATGTTTGTGTGACCCAGTGAAAGACTTGGTGTACACCAACCTGGAAGTGTCCTCAGCGAAGCCTCGCTCTTACACTCTCTAGTTTGGTCGAAAAACACGTATACAGAGTTATACTTTAGGTTTTGTTTCTTTCTAATTTTCTTATGATTTATGTCTCTGTCGGATATGATATGAGAAGAATAACTGGGGCCTTGAGTTTATTTTTTTCACTGTTATTGAGTCCTGTTTTTAACCATGTTAAATATCCATTTACCAGTTACTCCTCTTGCAACACATCTTCTTACATCATCACACTTGTCACATATTGTTGCCAAGTGTCTACACTACAGCTCCAGGTACTCCAGTTCGCAGGTACATCTACACTTTATTTTCCACTGCATCTAAAAACACGTAATAGTACAGTAACTGTGACAGTCAGGAGCGACCTGATATATACTCGTGATGTCTCGGGTTGTACAAGTACTGAGAGTATGTGTTTAATAATTTTGCTCATCAGAACACATCGACCCCAGGATGAGAGATTGACTACCTCAAAGTCTTTCTGATCTTCTCTGTACTGGACTGAGGAAGCCAGTGTGTGGCGAAACGTTTCCACAATAAAGATACCTAAATGCTGCACGAGTGTTTAATTCATCAAGGATATAAATCATAAGAGGGAATGACCCTGGAAATAAACACAATATCATCGTCGACCTTGTGGGTTATATAAGGTTGTCGTCTTATAGACAACTTGAAGATAGTAACAACGTTGGCAGAATTACCCATAAGATGTTAACGCACAAGTGCAACTAATGTGACATTTTATTGTGGCAACGTTTCCCTTTCCAGGAACTTTGTCAGGCCGTTACATAACGGCTTGACAAAGCTCCTGGAGAATGAAACGTTGCCACAAAGTCACATTAGTTGCACCTGTGTCCAATTGCCTAACTTAAACGTATTTTATTAAAAAGTTCGGCCAAGACGGAGTCAATAGTTTCACAAATGTATTTACTTATATAAATGATAATAATTACAGAAACGTTTAAACCAGGGAACGAGTGGCATTAGAACTCATGGCGAGTGAATCGTAAGGTTAGAACCCATGGCTAGCGAATGGTGAAACTCCAGGTCAGTGTGTGATCGTTGTATTACGATTTCTTGAGAAACATTTGTGTGGTGGTGAGAGGAGCACCAGGACAGATCCGGCTGAGATCCAACAGTGTTAAGTGCCAATCCTCGGGCTGAAAATAACCAAAGTGAAGCATTTAAATGATGTGTCTGAATATGTATTACTAAATGATTCAGAAGGTGAAGATGTGAGGTAAGTGTGTGTGTGTGTGTGTGTGTGTGTGTGTGTGTGTGTGTGTGTGTGTGTGTGTGTGTGTGTGTGTGTGTGTGTGTGTGTGTGTGTGTGTGTGTGTACTCACCTATATGTGGTTGCAGGGGTCGAGTCATAGCTCCTAGCCCCGCCTCTTCACTGGTCGCTACTAGGTCACTCTCCCTTTATCATACCTCTGCTTAAAGCTATGTATGGATCCTGCCTCCACTACATCGCTTCCCAAACTATTCCAGTTCCTGACTACTCTGTTGCTGAAGAAATACTTCCTAACATCTCTGTGATTCATCTGTGTCTTCAACTTCCAACTGTGTCCCTCTGTTGCTGTGTCCCATCTCTGGAACATCCTGTCTTTGTCCACTCGTGTGTGTGTGTGTGTGTGTGTGTGTGTGTGTGTGTGTGTGTGTGTGTGTGTGTGTGTGTGTGTGTGTGTGTGTGTGTGTGTGTGTAAAACAGCCCAGTATAGGAGGGCAGGAGTCAGGTTACTGAACAATGCCAGGAACATCTTACTACCAGCGAGCTGAACACAGGCACAATACCGTGACTGGAATAATACTTAAGTAACCCGCACACAGGGGAAACAAACCCATAACGTTTCGGTCCGACTTGAACCACTAGCCACACACTGGTCCAAGTCGGACCGAAACGTCACCACAAGTTTCTCGGGTCATTTGTGTATAAGCTGGAAAATATGCACAGCAAAATAATAAGATTAATTCCCTTTAAAAGGATGCTACTCTACAAAGATGACCAAACACACTACTAGTGGAACACTAAACTAGATCTTCTAGCACATGCTAGTTACTTCTCAAACCCAACTCTTCTAACTTCTATATTTCTCCAAACAACTTCTAAAGCTACACGAAGCATTTAAAACATTCTTACTTGGTAGATTACATTAACCTAAAACACTGTTGCCAAACCTGCACTTAATTATATCCTTCATGAATCCGAATTAATCTAACCTGGATGGAAAACTAAGTAGACTGAGGTAGACTGAGAGATATGACAGAGTTTACACATGAAAACCAGGAGAGAAAATATGTGAAATACAATGAATATTCTGAACGTAAGCAACAAAGAATTTTCAACACAGGAGTCGAAAATTGGACAAATTCGCCTTTAATAAGGTATGAAGAGAGTGTGAGGAAGGTAGAGGTGTGTTGGAAGCTGCCAAGTGGAACACTTCTAAAAATATATCTTACATGAATGTCAACACTGGTGCACAAAGACCTGGCAAGGGACAGTAAGACCAGGACAGTGACAGTCTTAATTCACACCACCGTGCGTGCACCGTGCCTGTGTGGTGAGTTAGTCCCAGGTGCTCTCGGCACCTGCTGTCTTTGGTGCACCTGCTCTTAGGTGCTCCTGTGTTCGGTGCACATGTTAGGTACACCTGCTGTTAGGTACACCCGCCAACCAGTCATCCTCCTCCGCCAATCATTGACAAAACAATCCTCCAACCATCAACACAATCCTCCCACCATCAACATAATCCTTCCACCATCAACGTAATCCTCCCACCATCAACATAATCCTCCCACCATCAACATAATCCTTCCACCATCAACGTAATCCTCCCACCATCAACACAATCCTCCCACCATCAACACAATCCTCCCACCATCAACATAATCCTTCCACCATCAACGTAATCCTCCCACCATCAACATAATCCTCCCATCATCAACATAATCCTTCCACCATCAACACAATCCTCCCACCATCAACATAATCCTTCCACCATCAACATAATCCTTCCACCATCAACACAATCCTCCCACCATCAACATAATCCTCCCACCATCAACATAATCTTCCCACCATCAACATAATCCTCCCACCATCAACATAATCCTTCCACCATCAACACAATCCTCCCACCATCAACATAATCCTCCCACCATCAACATAATCCTTCCACCATCAACATAATCCTTCCACCATCAACATAATCTTCCCACCATCAACATAATCCTTCCACCATCAACGTATTCCTCCCACCATCAACATAATCCTCCCATCATCAACATAATCCTTCCACCATCAACACAATCCTCCCACCATCAACATAATCCTTCCACCATCAACATAATCCTTCCACCATCAACACAATCCTCCCACCATCAACACAATCCTCCCACCATCAACACAATCCTCCCACCATCAATATAATCCTCCCACCATCAACATAATCCTTCCACCATCAACGTAATCCTCCCACCATCAACATAATCCTTCCACCATCAACATAATCCTCCCACCATCAACATAATTCTTCCACCATCAACACAATCCTCCCACCATCAACATAATCCTTCCACCATCAACATAATCCTCCCACCATCAACATAATCCTCCCACCATCAACATAATCCTCCCACCATCAACATAATCCTCCCACCATCAACATAATCCTCCCACCATCAACATAATTCTTCCACCACCAACACAATCCTCCCACCACCAACACAATCCTCCCACCATCAACACAATCCTCCCACCACCAACACAATCCTCCCACCACCAACACAATCCTCCCACCACCAACACAATCCTCCCACCACCAACACAATCCTCCCACCATCAACACAATCCTCCCACCATCAACACAATCCTCCCACCATCAACACAATCCTCCCACCACCAACACAATCCTCCCACCACCAACACAATCCTCCCACCATCAACACAATCTTCCCACCATCAACATAATCCTCCCACCACCAACACAATCCTCCCACCACCAACACAATCCTCCCACCACCAACACAATCCTCCCACCACCAACACAATCCTCCCACCACCAACACAATCCTCCCACCACCAACACAATCCTCCCACCACCAACGCAATCCTCCCACCATCAACACAATCCTCCCACCACCAACACAATCCTCCCACCACCAACACAATCCTCCCACCATCAACACAATCCTCCCACCACCAACACAATCCTCCCACCACCAAAACAATCCTCCCACCATCAACACAATCCTCTCACCACCAACACAATCCTCCCACCACCAACACAATCCTCCCACCACCAACACAATCCTCCCACCATCAGCACAATCCTCCCACCAACACAATCCTCCCAACACCAACACAATCCTCCCACCATCAACACAATCCTCCCACCACCAACACAATCATCCCACCACCAACACAATCCTCCCACCATCAACACAATCCTCCCACCATCAACACAATCCTCCCACCATCAACACAAGCCTCTCACCATCAACACAATCCTCCCACCACCAACACAATCATCCCACCATCAAAACAATCCTCCCACCACCAACACAATCCTCCCACCACCAACACAATCCTCCCACCATCAACACAATCCTCCCACCACTAACACAAACCTCCCACCACCAACACAATCCTCCCACCATCAACACAATCCTCCCACCATCAACATAATCCTTCCACCACCAACACAATCCCCCCACCACCAACACAATCCTCCCACCACCAACACAAACCTCCCACCACCAACACAATCCTCCCCACCATCAATACAATCCTCCCACCACCAACACAATCCTCCCACCATCAACACAATCCTCCCACCATCAACACAATCCTCCCACCACCAACACAATCCTCCCACCACCAACACAATCCTCCCACCATCAACACAATCCTCCCACCACCAACACAATCCTCCCACCACCAACACAATCCTCCCACCACCAACACAATCCTCCCACCACCAACACAATCCTCCCACCATCAACACAATCCTCCCACCAACACAATCCTCCCAACACCAACACAATCCTCCCACCATCAACACAATCCTCCCACCACCAACACAATCATCCCACCACCAACACAATCCTCCCACCATCAACACAATCCTCCCACCATCAACACAATCCTCCCACCATCAACACAATCCTCTCACCATCAACACAATCCTCCCACCATCAACACAATCCTCCCACCATCAACACAATCCTCCCACCATCAACACATTCCTCCCACCCTCAACACATTCCTCCCACCATCAACACAATCATCCCACCATCAACACAATCCTCCCACCACCAACACAATCCTCCCACCATCATCATCACTGCTCACACTCTCGGCAGTGTATACACTTATGATGAATGGTTTGAAAAACCGACAAGTTGAAGATTGAGACACTTATGCAGCATATGGGAATCTTTATTCAGGAAACGTTTCGCCACACAGTGGCTTCATCAGTCCAATACAAAGAGGAAGGCGTAAGGAAAGGAGTAGTGTGAGGTAATCAGTCACTCAGCCTGGAGTCGATGTTGTTCAACCTTTGGACAAAGACCTACTTCGACTAGTGGATGATACCACTATGATCCCGCCTCCGTCTGCTTCAAGTCACCTCACTACAGTATATAAGCCACGTCTACGGCCCTATGCTGTACATTCTACAAGATTGATGGACTGAACACATCGACTCCAGGCTGAGGGACTGATTACCTCACACTACTCCTTTCCTTACGCCTTCCTCTTTGTATTGGACTGATGAAGCCACTGTGTGGCGAAACGTTTCCTGAATAAAGATTCCCATATGCTGCATAAGTGTCTCAGTATACACTTATGCTCTCCTTTCCTTTGTCACAGCACCACACCTGTCTTGCCTCACCACACCTGTCTTGTCTCACCACACCTGTCTTGCCTCACCACACCTGTCTTGCCTCACCACACCTGTCTTGCCTCACCACACCTGTCTTGCCTCACCACACCTGTCTTGTCTCACCACACCTGTCTTGCCTCACCACAGCTGCTTTGTCCAACCCCGTAAACACAAATTCCTTCCCTCCAGTATGAAGGAGAGAGAAGGTAAAGGAACGAGGGAACAAGGAACGAGGGAACAAGGAACGAGGGAACAAGGAACGGAGTAAAGAATCTTACGGTAAATTAGATTTTCCGGCCGAACTGGCTAGTTCATTATGAACCCCCATATCCATATGTATCCATATGCACAAGAGCATATGGATACATAAAAGGCCTAGGAACTAGGTCCCAAAGGCCTAGGAACTAGGTCCCAAAAGGGGTTAACAGTACATCTGGATTTACATCTACAGTTAACTGATCAATTTGCTTAACATGTCTGGTATCTTATTTTCGTTAATAAAATATCTTGATATATATATTCCTCAATAAGTGGACAATGAAGCACGTATAGTGTTGAAGATAGTCACTATAGGGCTGGCCACATACTTTGCATGTAGTTTGATCACCATCCGTGTGTCGAACTGCCTAAGTCTGGCCACAACATCAGTGTTCACATTGCAAGTTGCTCAATAAACATACTTATATACGTTCATGACATAGTATTATAGATCTGCTCAGGCTTCTACCTGCATTCCTATAACATTCACTTTCATTTTTTAATTCTCATATTATTCCTAATGCTAGACACGCACCCAAGTTACATTTTACATTCTCCTTCAGCGAACATTCTTGGCTAACATATCAACTCTTTCATGAAGGAGTAATCAAAAATGTGATAAAATCCACATTTGCAACTCTACCCTCAGAGACCAGACTAACTTGTAGCACAGGAGACCACTACAGAAGCTCCTGTAGGAGGTGGGTGATCAGCCAGGCTGTGATGGCCATGTTGGCATGAGGTGTGCACCTCAAGCAGAGAAGACTGGTTACGGGAGAAGAAAAAACTCTGGAAACCAGACACAGGTACGTGAGGGAGGCTGTGTGTATGGTAAGAGAATGCCAGAGTGACTCCTTGTTGTGTGAGGCTGACCAGGTACACAAGTGTATGTCTGTATACGAGGTGGTTATATCACTGTGGTAGAGACCAGGGTAGGAGACCAGGGTAGGAGACCAGGGTAGGAGACCAGGGTAGGAGACCAGGGTAGGATACCAGGGTAGGAGACCAGGGTAGGAGACCAGGGTAGGAGACCAGGGTAGGAGACCAGGGTAGGAGACCAGGGTAGGAGACCAGGGTAGGAGACCAGGGTAGGATACCAGGGTAGAAGACCAGGGTAGGAGACCAGGGTAGGATACCAGGGTAGGATACCAGGGTAGGATACCAGGGTAGGAGACCAGGGTAGGAGACCAGGGTAGGAGACCAGGGTAGGATACCAGGGTAGGAGACCAGGGTAGGAGACCAGGGTAGGAGACCAGGGTAGGAGACCAGGGTAGGAGACCAGGGTAGGAGACCAGGGTAGGAGACCAGGGTAGGAAACGAGGAGGGTAGGAAACGAGGGGAAGGAGGGTATGGGAGCAGAGAAACGAGGAGAGAAGAAACAAAGGGGGAGACGGAACCACACAGGAATGTGACTGAAGGAAGAAAAGTGTTAGAGAATAGGGAGAAGTGATGCGTATATTTAGTAAAGTTAGATACAGTGTGCTGCTACACTATTCTATATGATGGATACATAGTGGGAACACCAGCAGTGTTGCTACACTATTCTATATGATGGATACATAGTGGGAACACCAGCAGTGTGTTGCTACACTATTCTATATGATGGTTACATAGTGGGAACACCAGCAGTGTTGCTACACTATTCTATATGATGGATACATAGTGGGAACACCAGCAGTGTGTTGCTACACTATTCTATATCATAGTTACATAGTTGGAACACCAGCAGTGTTGCTACACTATTCTATATGATAGTTACATAGTGGGAACACCAGCAGTGTGCTGCTACACTATTCTATATGATGGATACATAGAGGGAACACCAGCAGTGTGTTGTTACACTATTCTATATGATAGTTACATAGTGGGAGCACCAGCAGTGTGTTGCTACACTATTCTATATGATGGTTACATAGTGGGAACACCAGCAGTGTGCTGCTACACTATTCTATATGATGGATACATAGTGGGAACACCAGCAGTGTGTTGCTACACTATTCTATATGATAGTTACATAGTGGGAACACCAGCAGTGTGTTGCTACACTATTCTATATGATAGTTACATAGTGGGAACACCAGCAGTGTGCTGCTACACTATTCTATATGATGGTTACATAGTGGGAACACCAGCAGTGTTGCTACACTATTCTATATGATAGTTACATAGTGGGAACACCAGCAGTGTGTTGCTACACTATTCTATATGATAGTTACATAGTGGGAACACCAGCAGTGTTGCTACACTATTCTATATGATAGTTACATAGTGGGAACACCAGCAGTGTGTTGCTACACTATTCTATATGATAGTTACATAGTGGGAACACCAGCAGTGTGCTGCTACACTATTCTATATGATAGTTACATAGTGGGAACACCAGCAGTGTGCTGCTACACTATTCTATATGATAGTTACATAGTGGGAACACCAGCAGTGTGCTGCTACACTATTCTATATGATAGTTACATAGTGGGAGCACCAGCAGTGTGTTGCTACACTATTCTATATGATGGTTACATAGTGGGAACACCAGCAGTGTGCTGCTACACTATTCTATATGATGGATACATAGTGGGAACACCAGCAGTGTGTTGCTACACTATTCTATATGATAGTTACATAGTGGGAGCACCAGCAGTGTGTTGCTACACTATTCTATATGATGGTTACATAGTGGGAACACCAGCAGTGTGCTGCTACACTATTCTATATGATGGATACATAGTGGGAACACCAGCAGTGTGTTGCTACACTATTCTATATGATAGTTACATAGTGGGAACACCAGCAGTGTGTTGCTACACTATTCTATATGATAGTTACATAGTGGGAACACCAGCAGTGTGCTGCTACACTATTCTATATGATGGTTACATAGTGGGAACACCAGCAGTGTTGCTACACTATTCTATATGATAGTTACATAGTGGGAACACCAGCAGTGTGTTGCTACACTATTCTATATGATAGTTACATAGTGGGAACACCAGCAGTGTTGCTACACTATTCTATATGATAGTTACATAGTGGGAACACCAGCAGTGTGTTGCTACACTATTCTATATGATAGTTACATAGTGGGAACACCAGCAGTGTGCTGCTACACTATTCTATATGATAGTTACATAGTGGGAACACCAGCAGTGTGCTGCTACACTATTCTATATGATAGTTACATAGTGGGAACACCAGCAGTGTGCTGCTACACTATTCTATATGATAGTTACATAGTGGGAACACCAGCAGTGTGTTGCTACACTATTCTATATGATAGTTACATAGTGGGAACACCAGCAGTGTGTTGCTACACTATTCTATATGATGGATACATAGTGGGAACACCAGCAGTGTGTTGCTACACTATTCTATATCATAGTTACATAGTTGGAACACCAGCAGTGTTGCTACACTATTCAATATGATAGTTACATAGTGGGAACACCAGCAGTGTGTTGCTACAATATTCTATATGATAGTTACGCAGTAAGCTGTTACTGCGACCAGCAGTAACAGCTTGATTGATTAGGCCCTGATCCTCCAGGCGGCCTGATCTGAGACGGGCCGCGGGGGCGCTGATCCCCGGTAACGTCCTTCAGGTATCTGCACTAGAGTCGAGGGAACGCGAGTAACTTCGTATCGACTCCCTTAGTGTGAACGGTTCCCGGTAGTTACGCTTGAAGTAACGTTCCCTCGCATGATCGAGTCATCCAGAGTCAAGACTGTGCGACTCAACTTGCATCAGTATAAAAGCCTCTGAGGCTGCCAATATTAAATACTTCCAGTATATTACACAACCTTCACCGTCTCTACTGTTACTTCACAAAACTGAGCATCATGAATCGGTTTAGATATGTAATTCCCTTGCAACTGATCATTTGTTATTAGTTCACTTTCTTATTGCACTTACGATCGTAGTTACCTGCATAACAAGTCCTACTTAACACTGTCTAGTTAAGTAACATTTAAGTCTTGTTATTAGTTGTCTGAAAGGCACTGCATAATTAGTAACTTTTTTGTGTGGCTACTATTGTATTAATTCATATAAACTACATTATTTGTACGACTTAAAGGAATAATAATAATTATAAATTATTATTATTAATTATTATTATTTGTTGTTGTTTAACAAGCTTCTTAGGATAGGATTCTTAGAATGAATTTTATCCTTTCGTTGTGTATATTTGTGTGCAGTCTGAGACACCAGGTACAGCAGCGTCGTGTTCAACATGGAGTCTGGTATATCCAAGATATATACCATTATATATCTGATATATACGATACATGTAGTGAGGCAACTCTGCCACAACTCTGCCACAGCTCTGCCACAACTCTGCCACAACTCTGCCACAGCTCTGCCACAACTGCCACAACTCTGCCACAGCTCTGCCACAACTCTGCCACAACTCTGCCACAACTCTGCCACAGCTCTGCCACAGCTCTGCCACAGCTCTGCCACAGCTCTGCCACAGCTCTGCCACAGCTCTGCCACAACTCTGCCACAACTCTGCCACAACTCTGCCACAACTCTGCCACAACTCTGCCACAGCTCTGCCACAGTCACTCCAAGACAATCCACAGAATCTGATTAAAAGTCCAGATAAAAGAACCTCGATTTCCAGAACAGACACTCCTGCAGCAGAAACTCATGGAGCAGACACTCCTGCAGCAGAGACTCATGGAGCAGACACTCCTGCAGCAGAGACTCATGGAGCAGACACTCCTGCAGCAGAGACTCATGGAGCAGACACTCCTGCAGCAGAGACTCATGGAGCAGACACTCCTGCAGCAGAGACTCATGGAGCAGACACTCCTGCAGCAGAGACTCGTGGAGCAGACACTCCTGCAGCAGAGACTCGTGGAGCAGACACTCCTGCAACAGAGACTCGTGGAGCAGACACTCCTGCAACAGAGACTCGTGGAGCAGACACTCCTGCAACAGAGACTCGTGGAGCAGACACTCCTGCAGCAGAGACTCGTGGAGCAGACACTCCTGCAGCAGAGACTCATGGAGCAGACACTCCTGCAGCAGAAACTCATGGAGCAGACACTCCTTCAGCAGAGACTCATGGAGCAGACACTCCTGCAGCAGAGACTCATGGAGCAGACACTCCTGCAGCAGAGACTCATGGAGCAGACACTCCTGCAGCAGAGACTCATGGAGCAGACACTCCTGCAGCAGAGACTCATGGAGCAGACACTCCTGCAGCAGAGACTCGTGGAGCAGACACTCCTGCAACAGAGACTCATGGAGCAGACACTCCTGCAGCAGAGACTCATGGAGCAGACACTCCTGCAGCAGAGACTCATGGAGCAGACACTCCTGCAGCAGAGACTCATGGAGCAGACACTCCTGCAGCAGAAACTCATGGAGCAGACACTCCTGCAGCAGAGACTCATGGAGCAGACACTCCTGCAGCAGAGACTCATGGAGCAGACACTCCTGCAGCAGAGACTCATGGAGCAGACACTCCTGCAGCAGAGACTCGTGGAGCAGACACTCCTGCAGCAGAGACTCATGGAGCAGACACTCCTGCAGCAGAGACTCATGGAGCAGACACTCCTGCAGCAGAGACTCATGGAGCAGACACTCCTGCAGCAGAGACTCATGGAGCAGACACTCCTGCAGCAGAGACTCATGGAGCAGACACTCCTGCAGCAGAGACTCGTGGAGCAGACACTCCTGCAGCAGAGACTCGTGGAGCAGACACTCCTGCAACAGAGACTCGTGGAGCAGACACTCCTGCAGCAGAGACTCATGGAGCAGACACTCCTGCAGCAGAGACTCATGGAGCAGACACTCCTGCAGCAGAGACTCATGGAGCAGACACTCCTGCAGCAGAGACTCGTGGAGCAGACACTCCTGCAGCAGAGACTCGTGGAGCAGACTCTCCTGCAGCAGAGACTCATGGAGCAGACACTCCTGCAGCAGAGACTCGTAGAGCAGACACTCCTGCAGCAGAGACTCGTGGAGCAGACACTCCTGCAGCAGAGACTCGTGGAGCAGACACTCCTGCAGCAGAGACTCATGGAGCAGACACTCCTGCAGCAGAGACTCATGGAGCAGACACTCCTGCAGCAGAGACTCATGGAGCAGACACTCCTGCAGCAGAGACTCATGGAGCAGACACTCCTGCAGCAGAGACTCATGGAGCAGACATTCCTGCAGCAGAGACTCATGGAGCAGAGACTCATGGAGCAGACACTCCTGCAGTAGAGACTCATGGAGCAGACACTCCTGCAGCAGAGACTCATGGAGCAGACACTCATGCAGCAGAGACTCATGGAGCAGACACTCCTGCAGCAGAGACTCATGGAGCAGACACTCCTGCAGTAGAGACTCATGGAGCAGACACTCCTGCAGCAGAGACTCATGGAGCAGACACACATGCAGCTAAATCCTGCAGACTGCTCCATCCTATCATGAGCTGAGATGATTAAACAGGTTTGGACACGAACCTATTAAAAGTTGAAGAATGTTTGGTGTAAATGTGTATCCGGAATGATCCTGAGTCATTATGTCCTCAACACAGATAATCAGAGTGATCCTGAGTCATTATGTCCTCAACACAGATAATCAGAGTGATCCTGAGTCATTATGTCCTCAACACAGATAATCAGAGTGATCCTGAGTCATTATGTCCTCAACACAGATAATCAGAGTGATCCTGAGTCATTATATCCTCAACACAGATAATCAGAGTGATCTTGAATCATTATATTCTCAATACATATAATCGGAGTGATCCTGAGTCAATCATTATATCCTCAACACAGATAATCGGAGTGATCCTGAGTCAGTCATTATATCCTCAACACAGATAATCGGAGTGATCCTGAGTCAGTCATTATATCCTCAACACAGATAATCGGAGTGATCCTGTGTCAGTCATTATATCCTCAACACAGATAATCGGAGTGATCCTGAGTCAGTCATTATATCCTCAACACAGATAATCATATAATGATTGGATTGCTTGGAAACAAGATTTAGTGAAGCATCGATCAGTATTTTAAATAATTTTGGTGTGAGGACATGTTCCATATTATATTACTAATTTAAAATGTTTAGTTACACTTCTATACCAGTGGAACAACACAGGATTACTTCTGAAGAGGCAGATTATATTGTATCTCTTCATGTACACACATCCTGGCAAGTAATGGTAGCGTGTGTTCACGGTACTAGAGGGAGATTTAAGATCATGCAATGTGTAGGCGGTGTCAGCGTGCAGGGAGAAGACAGTAGTCATGCAATGATGTACACTCCTTGTGTGCATGAAGATATGTAACTGAGGGATGCAGAACTGAAATTATATTAAGGAGACTGTTTAATCCCGTTACAGGTTCTGACGTAGACAACTAGAGAGAGATATTGAGTAAATGTTGGTTCTTGAGTCTGGCAGCGCCTTACTAAATGTTCTTATGTAGTGTGTGTATGGTAGGAAGGTCTTACTATATGTTCCTGTGTAGTGTGTGTATGGTAGGAAGGTCTTAGTAAATGTTCCTGTGTAGTGTGTGTATGGTAGGAAGGCCTTGCTAAATGTTCCTGTGTAGTGTGTGTATGGTAGGAAGGTCTTAGTAAATGTTCCTGTGTAGTGTGTGTATGGTAGGAAGGCCTTGCTAAATGTTCTTATGTAGTGTGTGTATGGTAGGAAGGTCTTACTATATGTTCCTGTGTAGTGTGTGTATGGTAGGAAGGTCTTACTATATGTTCCTGTGTAGTGTGTGTATGGTAGGAAGGTCTTACTATATGTTCCTGTGTAGTGTGTGTATGGTAGGAAGGTCTTAGTAAATGTTCCTGTGTAGTGTGTGTATGGTAGGAAGGTCTTACTATATGTTGCTGTGTAGTGTGTGTATGGTAGGAAGGTCTTACTATATGTTCCTGTGTAGTGTGTGTATGGTAGGAAGGTCTTACTATATGTTCCTGTGTAGTGTGTGTATGGTAGGAAGGTCTTACTATATGTTGCTGTGTAGTGTGTATGGTAGGAAGGTCTTACTATATGTTGCTGTGTAGTGTGTGTATGGTAGGAAGGTCTTACTATATGTTGCTGTGTAGTGTGTGTATGGTAGGAAGGTCTTACTATATGTTCCTGTGTAGTGTGTGTATGGTAGGAAGGTCTTACTATATGTTCCTGTGTAGTGTGTGTATGGTAGGAAGGTCTTACTATATGTTCCTGTGTAGTGTGTGTATGGTAGGAAGGTCTTAGAGGTTTTAGAGTAAAACTGTTGCTGTGTAGTATGGTAGGAAGGTCTTACTATATGTTGCTGTGTAGTGTGTATGGTAGGAAGGTCTTACTATATGTTCCTGTGTAGTGTGTGTATGGTAGGAAGGTCTTACTATATGTTGCTGTGTAGTGTGTGTATGGTAGGAAGGTCTTACTATATGTTGCTGTGTAGTGTGTATGGTAGGAAGGTCTTACTATATGTTCCTGTGTAGTGTGTGTATGGTAGGAAGGTCTTACTATATGTTGCTGTGTAGTGTGTGTATGGTATGAAGGTCTTACTATATGTAGTGTGTGTATGGTAGGAAGGTCTTACTATATGTTCCTGTGTAGTGTGTGTATGGTAGGAAGGTCTTACTATATGTTCCTGTGTAGTGTGTGTATGGTAGGAAGGTCTTACTATATGTTCCTGTGTAGTGTGTGTATGGTAGGAAGGTCTTAGTAAATGTTCCTGTGTAGTGTGTGTATGGTAGGAAGGTCTTACTATATGTTCCTGTGTAGTGTGTGTATGGTAGGAAGGTCTTAGAGGTTTTAGAGTAAAACTGACAAACAATTTAGTATCTAAATAAATGGTATAAAATACCGACACAATGGAAATATAAACACATATGCAGTTTAATGCGATCCTTTATTGACAACGTTTCGCCCACACTGGGATTTTTCAAGTCACAAACAGATCTACCTGGTGTGGAAGGTACGGGAGTATTTATAGTCAGGTTCACCTGACCTCAACATTCTGAACCTGACTATAAATACCCCCGTACCTTCCACACCATGTAAATCTGTTTGTGACTTGAAAAAAGCCCACTGTGTGGGCGAAACGTTGTCAATAAAGGATCGCATTAAACTGCATATGTGTTTATATTTCCAGCGAGTATCTATGTTAGCATTTTGTTAATGAGTGTATGGAAGACACTACCAAGCGTGTACTTGTACACCTGAGTCATATTATACCAGTGACTGGTATCCTGAACTTTTGGAAGCCAGACTTAATGCCAGACATCAGTGTTGACTGCTTGGTAAAGAAAGCTGTTGCTGATGATGGCTCGCATATATACACATACTTTTGATAAGTTTCAACAGTTTTTCTCCCCCCTGAGCCTGGCCTTGGTCTAAGCTACAACATTCAACAGGTAGTGTAGCTAGCTGCTTCTTAAAAACTACGCATGTTACATGCTGTCAGGTTGTCTATATTAACTCTGAATGTTCCATATATATCCTGTATTAACATGGGTAGCATTATTTCGCCCACCTCAATGTTCACGTCGTTACTTGCATGTTGTCTTGTTTACCTGTGACTGGTTTCAAAGATTCCTCTATACCTGCACCCCAGCCTGAACCCAGGCTTCCCTTGTTGACCGCTTAGTCAACCAGGTTGTTTATACTAGTGGACCGCACTTTCCCACAACCATCACAACTCTGCTGATCCATAACAGGAAGCTGTCCAGCTTCTTGAAAAATTGCTTGTTAATATACTGAAGAGTCTTGGCAACACTGTTCTTTGTGTTGATGGCGCCCCCTGTTCTTCAGTGTTTATTGTGTTGATGGCGCCCCCTGTTCTTCAGTGTTTATTGTGATGGTGCCCCCTGTTCTTCAGTGTTTATTGTGCCGATGGTGCCCCCTGTACTTCAGTGTTTATTGTGCCGATGGCGCCCCCTGTTCTTCAGTGTTTATTGTGCCGATGGTGCCACCTGTTCTTCAGTGTTTATTGTGTTGATGGTGCCCCCTGTTCTTCAGTGTTTATTGTGTTGATGGTGCCCCCTGTTCTTCAGTGTTTATTGTGCCGATGGCGCCCCCTGTTCTTCAGTGTTTATTGTGCCGATGGCGCCCCCTGTACTTCAGTGTTTATTGTGTTGATGGTGCCCCCTGTTCTTCAGTGTTTATTGTGCCGATGGCGCCCCCTGTACTTCAGTGTTTATTGTGTTGATGGTGCCCCCTGTTCTTCAGTGTTTATTGTGCCGATGGCGCCCCCTGTTCTTCAGTGTTTATTCCACACTCACAGTAAGCTGTGACAGCAGTGTGCAGACAATAAGCTGTGACAGCAGTGTGCAGACAGTAAGCTGTGACAGCAGTGTGCAGACAGTAAGCTGTGACAGCAGTGTGCAGACAGTAAGCTGTGACAGCAGTGTGCAGACAGTAAGCTGTGACAGCAGTGTGCAGACAGTAAGCTGTGACAGCAGTGTGCAGACAGTAAGCTGTGACAGCAGTGTGCAGACAGTAAGCTGTGACAGCAGTGTGCAGACAGTAAGCTGTGACAGCAGTGTGCAGACAGTAAGCTGTGACAGCAGTGTGCAGACAGTAAGCTGTAACAGCAGACCTTCAACTATCTTCTATATATATATCTCATTAGGTCTCTTTCTCGTTCCAGAGAAAATAATTTAAGTATTTTAGTTATGTTACTGAGAGATATTTTAGTGATGCTACTGGAGGAGTATGCGACCTGTGTACATGTTGCAGCAGTGTTCTGACTCCTGCCTTCACAAGCGCTGTGACCACACAACAACGACCAAGGTGGGAGAGAACAAGTGATTTGTAAACTACCATCACTGGCATTGCTTCTCTTTGGACATTTCTCACCATTATCCCGTCATTTTCATGACTTTTGCTTCATTTGCGTGACTGTGTTTTCCAAGTAATTAAATTTAGATTTTTGCCATCAAGGCGGCTAGTTTATTATCCATCCTGTGGATGGTAACACAAGAGCATATATGGATACATAAAAAAAACCTTGGAACTAGGCCCCAGAAAGGGGTACAATAATACGTCTCAATTTATATCTACAGTTCGCTTACCTCTTAAGAGCAAATATAGAAAATCTGCTTAATGTCTGGTATTTTATTTTCATTAATATCTTGACATATTACACAGTAGGTTATACTATCACTATATTCCTCAATAAGTGGAGAGTTAAGTACATAGTGTTCAAGACAGTCGCTATAGGGCTGGTCACATTGTGTTTAGTTTGATTATCATCTGTGTGTCTGCCAAACTGCCAGAAGTACTTGTAACAAAGACTAAGCCTGACCACTACAACATCAGTCAGTACTTGTAACCAAGCCTAAGCCTGGCCACTACAACATCAGTCAGTACTTGTAACCAAGCCGGGCTGTGGCTCGTACGTTGGTTTGCGTGCAGCCAGCAGCAACAGCCTGGTTGATCAGGCGCTGATCCACCAGGAGGCCTGGTCACAGACCGGGCCGCGGGGGCGTTGACCCCCGAAACTCTCTCCAGGTAAACTCCAGGTAAGCCTAAGCCTGGCCACTACAACATCAGTCAGTACTTGTAACCAAGCCTAAGCCTGGCCACTACAACATCAGTCAGTACTTGTAACCAAGCCTAAGCCGGACCACTACAACATCAGTCAGTACTTGTAACCAAGCCTAAGCCTGGACACTACAACATCAGTCAGTACTTGTAACCAAGACTAAGCCTGACCACTACAACATCAGTCAGTACTTGTAACCAAGACTAAGCCTGACCACTACAACATCAGTCAGTACTTGTAACCAAGACTAAGCCTGGTCACTACAACATCAGTCAGTACTTGTAACCAAGCCTAAGCCTGGCCACTACAACATCAGTCAGTACTTGTAACCAAGACTAAGCCTGACCACTACAACATCAGTCAGTACTTGTAACCAAGCCTAAGCCTGGCCACTACAACATCAGTCAGTACTTGTAACCAAGACTAAGCCTGACCACTACAACATCAGTCAGTACTTGTAACCAAGCCTAAGCCTGGCCACTACAACATCAGTCAGTACTTGTAACCAAGACTAAGCCTGGCCACTACAACATCAGTCAGTACTTGTAACCAAGACTAAGCCTGGTCACTACAACATCAGTCAGTACTTGTAACCAAGCCTAAGCCTGGCCACTACAACATCAGTCAGTACTTGTAACCAAGACTAAGCCTGACCACTACAACATCAGTCAGTACTTGTAACCAAGCCTAAGCCTGGCCACTACAACATCAGTCAGTACTTGTAACCAAGCCTAAGCCTGGCCACTACAACATCAGTCAGTACTTGTAACCAAGACTAAGCCTGACCACTACAACATCAGTCAGTACTTGTAACCAAGCCTAAGCCTGGCCACTACAACATCAGTCAGTACTTGTAACCAAGACTAAGCCTGGCCACTACAACATCAGTCAGTACTTGTAACCAAGCCTAAGCCTGGCCACTACAACATCACTGTTCACGCTACAAGTTGCTACATAAACGTACTCATCTATGCAAATGTTATCACGGTGAGTGACAGCTGCTCAGATTTCAAACTGCATTTCTACAACAAATAATTTCATTATTTACTTCTCTCCTAATATTACTGCAGATGCTAGACACAGGAACACCAAAGTTATATTGTACATTTTCCTTCAGGTTACTTTCTCTTAGCCAACTTATTAATGGAGTAATCCAGTGTGTTATGGAATCCATAATAATTGTTCATTAATTCCTTTTTCCAGGATGTTTGAGCATCTATAATATTTGGCTTCTCTAATGAGCATATTGTTAGTCATTATGTGAGTCAAGAGCATTTAGTTCTGACACAGAACCAGTAATAATCACAGAGTCAAGCTCAGTGTCACACGTTATCACCAGCGCCATTAGGATGGCAAACAATTCAGTTTGCAGTGTAGACGCCCAGATGTTAATTAATTTGTCTAACTTAACAGTTCCAATTGTGAGATTCCCTGACATAATGATGTCGAAGTTTGAGACGACGGCCACACTGACCACCACAGGAAGTTGGTGAACGGAAACAACCGTCTGCCACCCCCTCACCAGCCCACCTGCTGCTTACTAGGTGGGTTGTGTGGGAAAGCGGACGCATGGCAGGTGAGAGTAAGGGAGGGAAGACGTGTGGCATGGGAGAGAAGGAATGAAAACAGAGCAGGTGAGAGGAGGAATGAAAACAGAGCAGGTGAGAGGAGGAATGAAAACAGAGCAGGTGAGAGGAGGAATGAAAACAGAGCAGGTGAGAGGAGGAATGAAAACAGAGCAGGTGAGAGGAGGAATGAAACATTGAGGAGGCGAAGGAAGGACAAACATTGGACAGGTGAAGGAAGGAAAGACAAAATCATTGAAGTGAGGGAAAGGAATAAAACACGGTGTAGGTGAGGGAAGGAAGGAAGGGGAAACACGTGACAAGTGAGAAGGCAAGGAGATGGAGGATGTGTAATTTGTAGAGCTGAGTCAAAAAGGTCAGAGTTCAGTACAATCAAAGCTGACTTTCAATTTCCCCTCCACACACACACACACACACACGAGCTATGAATCGACCCTTGCAACCACAACTAGGCGAGTACACACAGAGGAGTCGTAGAAGTCGTAGAGCCAGAAATGAATATGCACAGGTAAGAAGGGAGGCCCATCGACAATACGAAAATGACATAGCAGTGCAAGCCAAGTCTGACCCGCCACATCAAGAGGACAACAGTCAAGGACCAGGTAATAAGGCTGAGGAAGGAAGGAGGAGAGATCACAAGAAACGACCGAGAAGTATGTGAAGAACTCAACATGAGATTCAAAGAAGTGTTCACAGACTAGACAGCAGAGACTCCAGAAAGACGGAGAGGTGGGGTACACCATCAACTGTTGGACACAATACATACAACCGAGGAAGAAGTGAAGAGGCTTCTGAGTGAGCTAGATACCTCAAAGGCAATGGGGCCAGATAACATCTCTCCATGGGTCCTGAGACAGGGAGCAGAGGTGCTATGTGTACCACTAACAACAATCTTCTACACATCTATCGAAACCGGGCGGCTACCCGAGGTAAAAAAGACAGCAGACGTAGTCCCAATTTTTTAAAAAAGAGACAGACACGAAGCATTAAACTACAGACCAGTGTCACTGACATGTATACTATGCAAAGTCATGGAGAAGATTATCAGAAGAGTGGTGGAGCATCTATCAATGACAACCAGCACGGTTTCAGGTACGAGAAATCCTGTGTCACAAACCTACTGGAGTTCTATGACATGGTGACAGCAGTAAGATAAGAGAGAGGGGTGGGTAGATTGAGTTTTTTTTAGACTGTAAAAATGCACAGTTCGACACAAGAGATTGGTGCAAAAACTGGAGGACCAAGCAGGGATAACAGGGAAGGCACTACAATGGATCAGGGAATACTTGTCAGGAAAACAGCAGCGAGTCATGGTACGTGGCGAGGTGTCAGAGTGGGCACCTGTGACCAGCGGGATCCCACAGGGGTCAGTCCTAGGACCAATGCTGTTTCTGGTGTATGTGAACGATATGACGGAAGGAATAGACTCAGAAGTGTCCCTGTTTGCAGATGATGTGAATTTGATGAGAAGAATTCAATCGGGCGAGGACCCGGAAGAACCGCAAAGGAATCTGGACAGGCTGCAGACCTGGTCCAGCAACTGGCTCCTGGAGTTCAACCCTACCAAGTGCAAATCATGAAGACTGGGGAAGGGCAAAGAAGACCGCAGACGGAGTACAGTCTAGGGGGCCAGAGAGTACAAACCTCATTCAAGGAAAAGAATCTTAGAGTGAGTATAACACCAGGAATATCTCCTGAGGCGCATATCAACCAAATAACTGCTGCAGCATATGGGCGCCTGGCAAATCTAAGAACAGCATTCCGACATCTCAATAAGGAATCGTTCAGGACCCTGTACACCGTGTACGTTAGGCCCATATTGGAATATGCTGCACCAGTTTGGAACCCACACCTAGCCAAGCACGTAAGGAAATTAGAGAAAGTGCAAAGGTTTGCAACAAGATTAGTCCCGGAGCTAAGGGGCATGTCCTACGAGGAGAGGTTAAGGGAAATCAACCTGACGACACTGGAGGACAGGAGAGATAGGGGGATATGATAACGACATATAAAATACCGAGAAGAATCGACAAGGTGGACAGAGACAGGATGTTCCAGAGATGGGACACAGCAACAAGGGGACACAATTGGAAGCTAAAGAGACAGATGAATCACAGGGATGTTAGAAAGTATTTCTTCAGTCACAGAGTTGTCAGGAAGTGGAACAGTCTGGGAAGTGATGTAGTGGAGGCAGGATCCATACACAGCTTTAAGAAGAGGTATGATAAAGCTCATGAAGCAGGAAGAGTAACCTAGTAGCGACCAGTGAGGAGCCGGGACCAGGAGCTGTGACTTACCTCTGCAACCACAACTAGGTGAGTACACACACAACATACATCCACTATCAATGCTTGTAACAAGAAATAAAGACAACGGAAGCAAGTACAAGAGTTACCACTCAACTGGAAAGTGTGAGATCAACTACACTAAATGTTGCCTTGAGGTGTGACGGAGGTTTCCAGAGGTTCTTGCCATCACCACCACCATCACCACCACCACCACAATCATCATCATCAATCATCATCATCAATCATCATCATCAATCATCATCAATCATCATCATCAATCATCATCAATCATCATCAATCATCATCATCAATCATCATCAATCATCATCAATCATCATCATCAATCATCATCATCAATCATCATCAATCATCATCAATCATCATCATCAATCATCATCATCAATCATCATCAATCATCATCATCATCATCATCTGTGGGTCCAAGACTAGCAGAAGATATCAACAAAAGAAATGGTTACAATAATAATCAGAATTTTTAAAGGGGTGGACAGGTAAGCCAGGGAAAGGTCTCGGTCAGATGCCCAAAAGCTCCAGCGGTGGGTCATCATATAACTAAGACCGGCGTCAGGAAACACTTGTTCTGTTTCCTTGACAAACCTGACCTACCAGAAGATATCAGAAACACTGCCAGAAGAAGTATACAAGTTTTCACAAGAACTGGACTTGTGCCTCAACTACGTGACAGATCAACAAGGCAGTGACGGACATGTGGGCCAGCGGGCCCACATATCCTGCCTGGTTGATCAGGCAGGCACCAGCCAAGCCTGGCCCGGGGCCGGGCTGCAAGAGTAACAAAACTCACGAAATATTTCAAAGGAATATCAAAGGAAATGTCTGATCTAATATGAGCTGACTAAGGACGTGATATTAAAATACAAGTCACAGTCTAGTAGACACACACAAGCAGGTTTTGTCGAGGTGATTCCAGTGCAGCAGCAGACATCCTGCTGAACTCTGCTCATCAGCAGGTCCACCAACACTGTCACATCATGATATTAATTACCTTGGTACTCTGCTGACAAAGTTATCGAGACAACTGTCTCTTGTAAAGCCTATTCATTCCAGCAGCTTTAGCCTCCACACACTCCAGTTTACAACTAGGGAACCAAACATGCTCCAAACACTAGTTACCTCAACTCCACATTCTTGTACCTGGAATGGAGAGACCAACCAATTTTGTGAGCTGAAGGATGCACTGTAATATGCTGTAACAAGATCAGTAGTACACTCTGGAAGCCAAGAGTAAACAACGAAGAAACTCTGACCGTCAGCAGGAGTCACAACTACCCGGAAAGGGAGTATACTTGGAGAGGGAGTATACCTGGAGAGTATAAATGGAGAGGGAGTATACCTGGAGAGTATAAATGGAGAGGGTTTCGGGGGTCGACGCCCCCCCGGCCCGGTCTGAGACAAGAACGTCACGAAGCCTCACAATCAACACTGTGGTAGTAACCAGAAAATTGTGAAACAAGCTTGGAGTCATCAGTAAGAGACTTGATTCTCGATACGTCAACTGAATTATTCTTGAGGTACAAGACTGGAGCAAGACCTATACAGTATCATCACAGCAACCTTCCACTGAGATCACAGGCCAGGAGGGCACCAACATGAAGGTCACAAGCCAGGAGGGTAGCAACATGAACGTCACAAGCCAGGAGGGTACCAACATGAAGGTCACAAGCAAGGAGGGTACCAACATGAAGGTCACAAGCCAGGAGGGTACCAACATGAAGGTCACAAGCCAGGAGGGTACCAACATGAAGGTCACAAGCCAGGAGGGTACCAACATGAAGGTCACAAGCCAGGAGGGTACCAACATGAAGGTCACAAGCCAGGAGGGTACCAACATGAAGGTCACAAGCCAGGAGGGTAGCAACATGAAGGTCACAAGCCAGGAGGGTAGCAACATGAAGGTCACAAGCCAGGAGGGTACCAACATGAAGGTCACAAGCCAGGAGGGTACCAACATGAAGGTCACAAGCCAGGAGGGTACCAACATGAAGGTCACAAGCCAGGAGGGTACCAACATGAAGGTCACAAGCCAGGAGGGTACCAACATGGAGGTCACAAGCCAGGAGGGTAGCAACATGGAGGTCACAAGCCAGGAGGGTACCAACATGGAGGTCACAAGCCAGGAGGGTAGCAACATGGAGGTCACAAGCCAGGAGGGTAGCAACATGGAGGTCACAAGCCAGGAGGGTAGCAACATGGAGGTCACAAGCCAGGAGGGTAGCAAGGCCAGAAGGACGGATCATATTTCTGGATGGAAGAACACAGGCAGCTGGGAACACAACCGGTGTAGTCTCTGGCTTAAAGGCTACAGAGTAAGTCAGCTCGACTGTAAACAAAAGTGCGTCTCACCACGCTGGTCCAGAGGGAGGGAGGGGAGCTGAGAGGTCCAGCCTGGCAAGAGTGGGAGGGGGAATACCTGGCTGGTGTGGGAAGAACACGTGGCAGGTGTGGGAGAACACGTAGGTGTGGGGCGTTAGGAAACACTTTTTTAGCATCAAGGGAAGAAGTGATGGTTCTCTGGAGGCCAGAAGTTAAGGTGAACCATGAATTAACCTGTTTAAACACCCAGATGAGTACAATAACCTGAGTACTAGGTAGAGTGGGAGACGAACACAGGTAGTGTGTGTGTCTGGGCGAGCACGCGCGTGCGTGTGCGCGTTACTTGTTGTGAGGTATATCTCTGGTAACCATAGCAACACTCAGTCATCATACACTCAGGACTACCAGTGATCATACACTCAGGACGACCAGTGATCATACACTCAGGACTACCAGTGATCATACACTCAGGACGACCAGTGATCATACACTCAGGACTACCAGTGATCATACACTCAGGACTACCAGTGATCATACACTCAGGACTACCAGTGATCATACACTCAGGACTACCAGTGATCATACACTTAGGACTACCAGTGATCATACACTCAGGACTACCAGTGATCATACACTCAGGACTACCAGTGATCATACACTTAGGACTACCAGTGATCATACACTCAGGACTACCAGTGATCATACACTCAGGACTACCAGTGATCATACACTCAGGACTACCAGTGATCATACACTCAGGACTACCAGTGATCATACACTCAGGACTACCAGTGATCATACACTCAGGACGGCCAGTGATCATACACTCAGGACTACCAGTGATCATACACTCAGGACTACCAGTGATCATACACTCAGGACTACCAGTGATCATACACTCAGGACTACCAGTGATCATACACTCAGGACTACCAGTGATCATACACTCAGGACTACCAGTGATCATACACTCAGGACGACCAGTGATCATACACTCAGGACTACCAGTGATCATACACTCAGGACGACCAGTGATCATACACTCAGGACGACCAGTGATCATACACTCAGGACTACCAGTGATCATACACTCAGGACGACCAGTGATCACACACATCCTCCAGCTCACTCACATCCTCCATCCCTCTCACCTCTATCTCCTCATCCTCGTGGCTTCTGTTAGTACTCCACACTTCCCCTGGACCCTGCCATCCCCCTACTATAAAATACATCTAACTTTCCACTGACCTTTACCGTAGAGACAACTTTCACCGCTAGTATACACTCAATCAAGCGTCTGAATGACTGGGAACACTCAAAGTCCCTTCAACTGTATTCCTTGGAATGTAGGCGAGAAAGGTACATAATTTACACTTGGAAAGTCCTGGAGGGACTGGTTCCAATCCTGAGCACAACAAATCACTTGGTTTGCCAACAAGCGACTTGGCAGACGGTGCATAATACCTCCACAAAAAAGCAGAAGCGCGACGACCACTCTGACAGAACTCGACGAATGTCAGAGGTCCCCGACTCTTCAACGTCCTTCGTCCTGCATAAGGGGAATTAACAACAAACCTCAGCCAGTCTTCAAGACGGAACTGGACAAGTTTCCAAAATCTTTCTCACACATACACACTAACAACAATCTTCAACACATTTATCGAAACAAGGCGACTACCTGAGGTATGGCAGACAGCAAATGTCGTTACAATTTTTAAAAAAAGGAGACTGACACGAAGAACTGAACTACAAAACAGTGTCACTAACATGTATAGTATGCAAAGTCATGGAGAAGATTATCAGAAGAGTGGTGGAGCATCTAGAAAGGAATGAGTTTATCAATGACAACCAGCACGGTTTCAGGGACGAGAAATCCTGTCACAAACCTACTGGAGTTCTATGACAGGGTGACAGCAGGAAGACAAGAGAGAGAGGGGGTGGGTAGATTGCATTTTCTTGGACTGTAGGAAGGCTTTCGATACAGTTCCACACAAGAGATTAGTGCTTAAGCTGAAGGACCAAGCAGGGATAACAGGGAAGGCACTGCAATGGATCAGGGAATACCTGTCGGGAAGACATCAGCGAGTCATGGTACGTGACGAGGTGTCAGAGTGGGCGCCTGTGACGAGCGGGGTTCCACAGGGGGCAGTCCTAGGACCGGTGCTGTTTCTGGTGTATGTGAACGACATGACGGAAGTGTCCCTATTTGCAGATGATGTGAAATTGATGAGAAGAATTCAATAGGACGAGGACGGAGTACAGTCTAGGGGGCCAGAGACAACAAACCTCACTCAAGGAAAAGGATCTTCGGGTGAGTATAACACCAGGAGCATCTCCTGAGGCGCACATCAACCAAATAACTGCTGCAGCACACGGGCGCCTGGCAAACCTAAGAGCAGCATTCCGACATCTCGATAAGGAATCGTTCAGGGCCCTGTATACCGTGTATGTCAGGCCTATATTGAAGTATGCAGCACCAGTTTGTAACCCGCACCTAGCCAAGCATGTAAGGAAATTAGAGGAAGTGCAAAGGTTTGCAACAAGACTAGTCCCGGAGCTAAGGGGCATGTCCTACTAGGAGAGGTCAAGGGAAATCGACCTGACGACAATGGAGGACAGGAGAGATAGGGGGATATGATAACGACATAAAATACGGAGAGGAATCGACAAGGTGGAGAGACAGGATATTCCAGAGATGGGACACAGCAATAAGGGGTCACAATTGGAAGTTGAAGACTCAGATGAATCACAGGGATGTTATGAAGTATTTCTTCAGTCACAGAGTGTCAGGAAGTGGAACAGTCTGGGAAGTGATGTAGTGGAGGGAGGATCCATACACAGCTTTAAGAAGAGCTATGATAAAGCTCATGGAGCAAGGAGAGGATCTATTAGCGACGAGTGGAGAGGTGGGACCAGGAGCTATGATTCGACCCCTGCAACCACAATTAGGTGAGTATACACACACACACACACACACGCACACACGCACACACACTCACACACACTCACACACACACACACACACACACACACACACACGCACGCACGCACGCACACTCACACACACTCGCACGCACGCACACTCACACACACTCACACACACACACACACACACACACACACACACGCACGCACGCACACACACACTCACACTCACACTCTCACACACACACACACACACACACACACACTCACACACACACACACACACACACACACACACACACACACACACACACTCACACTCTCACACACACACACACACACACACACACACTCACACACACACACACACACACACACACACACACACACACACACACACACACACACACACACACACACACACAGGGACAATGGTATCACTGGTTAGTAACGGGTGAGGTTAATTTCCTGTAGGAAGTGAAGCCAGGTGAGTGAGAGGGGAGGAAGGAAAGTGAGGAGGGTGAGGGGGGAAAGTGAGGAGGGTGAGGGGGGAAGGTGAGGAGGGTGAGGGGGGGAAGGTGAGGAGGGTGAGGGTGGAAGGTGAGGAGGGTGAGGGGGAAGGTGAGGGGGGAGGGGGAAGGTGAGGAGGGTGAGGGGAAGGTGAGGAGGAAGATGAGGGGAGGAAAGTGGGGGAGGAAGGTGAGGAGGATTACCTTTACCTTTGATAGGTGCCGAGAGGTCCTTGTTACCCCCAGAACCAGGTCCTCTTGCAGGCCCTGAACCAGGTCCTCTTGCAGGCCCTGAGCCAGGTCCTCTTGCAGGCCCTGAACCAGGTCCTCTTGCAGGCCCTGAACCAGGTCCTCTTGCAGGCCCTGAACCAGATCCTCTTGCAGGCCCTGAACCAGGTCCTCTTGCAGGCCCTGAACCAGATCCTCTTGCAGGCCCTGAACCAGGTCCTCTTGCAGGCCCTGAACCAGATCCTCTTGCAGGCCCTGAACCAGGTCCTCTTGCAGGCCCTGAACCCGATCCTCGTGCCGGCCCTGAACCAGGTCCTCTTGCAGGCCCTGAACCAGATCCTCTTGCAGGCCCTGAACCAGGTCCTCTTGCAGGCCCTGAACCAGATCCTCTTGCAGGCCCTGAACCAGGTCCTCTTGCAGGCCCTGAACCAGGTCCTCTTGCAGGCCCTGAACCAGATCCTCTTGCAGGCCCTGAGCCAGGTCCTCTTGCAGGCCCTGAGCCAGGTCCTCTTGCAGGCCCTGAGCCAGGTCCTCTTGCAGGCCCTGAGCCAGGTCCTCTTGCAGGCCCTGAACCAGGTCCTCTTGCAGGCCCTGAACCAGGTCCTCTTGCAGGCCCTGAACCAGGTCCTCTTGCAGGCCCTGAACCAGGTCCTCTTGCAGGCCCTGAACCAGGTTCTCTTGCAGGCCCTGAACCAAGTCCTCTTGCAGGCCCTGAACCAGGTCCTCTTGCAGGCCCTGAGCCAGGTCCTCTTGCAGGCCCTGAACCAGGTCCTCTTGCAGGCCCTGAACCAGGTCCTCTTGCAGGCCCTGAACCAGGTCCTTTTGCAGGCCCTGAACCAGGTCCTCTTGCAGGCCCTGAACCAGGTCCTCTTGCAGGCCCTGAACCAGGTCCTCTTGCAGGCCCTGAGCCAGGTCCTCTTGCAGGCCCTGAGCCAGGTCCTGAGCTAGGCCGAGTCAGCTCCTGGGCCAGGCCCTGAGTTATTATGAGAGTCAAGAGCCTTCAGTGATGGCATAGAATCAGTAATAATCACAGTCAAGCTCAGCAACATAAGTTAACTTTAGCGCCATTAGGGTGGTAAATAATTCAGTTTGGAGAGTAGACACCCAGTTAACTCTTATGTCTAACTGAACAAGTTGCTATTGTTCTTAACTAGGGAGGTCGCAACAAGAGTAGATGCAGCCCTGCTGGAGGTGGCAACAAGAGCAGATGCAGCCCTGCTGGAGGTGGCAACAAGAGTAGATGCAGCCCTGCTGGAGGTGGCAAGAAGAGTAGATGCAGCCCTGTTGGAGGTGGCAACAAGAGTAGATGCAGCCCTGTTGGAGGTGGCAACAAGAGCAGATGCAGCCCTGCTGGAGGTGGCAACAAGAGCAGATGCAGCCCTGCTGGAGGTGGCAACAAGAGTAGATGCAGCCCTGCTGGAGGTGGCAACAAGAGCAGATGCAGCCCTGCTGGAGGTGGCAACAAGAGCAGATGCAGCCCTGCTGGAGGTGGCAACAAGAGCAGATGCAGCCCTGCTGGAGGTGGCAACAAGAGTAGATGCAGCCCTGCTGGAGGTGGCAACAAGAGCAGATGCAGCCCTGCTGGAGGTGGCAACAAGAGCAGATACAGCCCTGCCAGTAGACTCCTCCTTAGATCCTTCAGTGTATATAACTTGAGATAAAATATTACCAATAGTTAAGCCAGAAAATTCTTCTTGAGAGGCGGTGACAGCACTCATACAAGAGTTTTAATTACTAGTACGACAGAGCTCACCAAGCAGGGAATTAAGAGAAACTAGTGATGTGTAGTTAAGAGGTGATGCCAGGAGCTGAGAGACTAAACTAGCAACTTGCCAATGGTCGACCACGGACCCAAGTAGTACTTAAATATGTATCTCCATTTTGGGAATTACTTGTAAATTGCAAACCAGATTTTACCTCACCTGTAGTTTACCTGTGGTCAATACTGTGAGTTAATGCCCTTACAGCCCTGACCCAGGCCAGGCCGCCTGATAGCTTGATCAATCAGGTTGCTGGGAGAAGTGGCAGGTAGTCCAACATAGGTACCACAACCCGGCTGATCAAGAACAAACTTAAGGAACTCTTAAGTTCCCTCTCGAAGACAACTGGAGGTCTAATGGTAATTTTCGAGTATGAAATGAGGGTAATGAAAAGTCTTGGTCCCCTGACATTGAGTTATCTCTCAGTATTTCTATAAGTTCTTCAGGAGGCGGGGTAACAGGAGTGACATAGTGTGACAAGAGAGACCGAGGCGGTAACTAGTGTCTCACGAAATCGTAATGACACGAATGCAAACAAACCATACCACGGGTGGGGATAGAACTCGCGATCAGAGTCTCAAAACTCCAGACCGTCGCGTTCGCCACTAGGCCAGCTAGCCACAATAAGATTCATCTACACCATAGGAAGGTTAGCATAGGCACCACTGTGACCACAAATACAAGTTTTTACAGACGAATCTCCAGCTAGCGTGGCCGTGACGAACTCTAGCTCAAGTCCCCTAACGCGACGATCTGGACTTTTTAGACTCTCTGATCGCGGGTTCTATCCCCTTCCATGGTATAGTTTGGTAACTAGTGTGACAGGAGGAACCGAGGCGGTAACTTAAGTAACATTTTACATATCTCTGGAAGGACTGAAGAGCTAGTGAGAGGTTCCTAGGGACGAAAAGTGCTGAGATAACGGGGTAGAAGGAAAAAGAAGCGACTGTTTTTTAGACAAGTCTCCCCAGAGGTGAGAGAGTGTGGGGAAACATTAACAGTCAGGTTCCCAGGGTATGACTGGGCGCCCCCGGCCGGCTGCTCTCAATGGCTCATAACTTTTTCATCATTACAGCATCGCTAAGTTGTGGCGCCCTCGACCCTACATGTTAATCCATTAATCAAGAGATATCACGAGCTGGTCATATGATGACCTGTTTAGGGGTATTGATGTGTCTGTGTTGTTGTCTCTGGTAGGGACGCTGCAACAGACAGCAGTGCAAGACAGCTAGTTTGCACTATTGTACATGTTGGTGTCTACTGACACTTGAGAATGCGATAGCTCTTGGCCCTACGATGGGCCATGAGAAACAGCTGACATGCAGGTGGGAGTGAGCGCTGTGAGTACAAGTTAGGCAACACACTCGTCCCTGCAGCTGCCTCCAACACCCTCCTGGGAAGCCACTTCAAGGTCACACCCTCAACACTGCTTCAACACAATCTAGCCACACGATAATCAAGGTCCGTCTCATTTACAATTTTCTTCAGTATGTCGTTGATGTTGACAGGTATGTTTGTTGTTCTACCATGGTTGACACACACTTGCTAGTTCCTGTCTCTAGAATTTGCGCAGCGAATTCCTCGGAGTTCTGACTAATAAAACAGATGAGAAAATATTTAAGGCTCGGAGGTTGTAAGAGGTCATTGCCCACGAGAGGAGGTTGTAAGAGGTCACTGCCTGCAAGAGGAGGTTGTAAGAGGTCACTGCCTGCGAGAGCAGGTTGTAAGAGGTCACTGCCTGCGAGAGCAGGTTGTAAGAGGTCACTGCCTGCGAGAGCAGGTTGTAAGAGGTCACTGCCTGCGAGAGCAGGTTGTAAGAGGTCACTGCCTGCGAGAGCAGGTTGTAAGAGGTCACTGCCCGCGAGAGGCGACACTGTTAAATATTTAAACCATTTTGGCTTTAGCGGAACCATAACGTTAAATCAATACTCACTGCCTTTAACATGTTAAAATTACCATATCAAATAACTATACTTGAGGTTCACGTGGTACTGCAAGACAACAAACCTTGAGAATGTGCCATATAAATGTTTCTGTGCCGCAGGAATCTTACATCACCACTGCCAGGTTTAACACTATGCTTTCTGGTTCATGGTCTGATCAACCAGTCTATGTTTGCGGAACACAGCCTGACGTAGCCACCACAACCCAGATGATCAGGAACAACGGCTGTTAATTTTACTTATAATCGTAAGAAGGATGTTGATCCATGATCCTTGACGTCAGGAAGTATGAAATATAATTCAAAGCGAACCTACGAATATTGGTCCTCCCTGTTGTTTACATTTAACCCTGGTTGTTTAATATGATCACTGACATGTGTGTCTTGCATGTCTCACACGATCACTGACATGTGTGTCTTGCATGTCTCACACGATCACTGACATGTGTGTCTTGCATGTCTCATACGGTCACTGACATGTGTGTCTTGCATGTCTCATACGATCACTGACATGTGTGTCTTGCATGTCTCATACGATCACTGACATGTGTGTCTTGCATGTCTCATACGATCACTGACATGTGTGTCTTGCATGTCTAACCTTGCAAAGTCCTGACATAAAAGTGATAACCTGATACAGGCCACCAACCTGAAACAGATAACAGGAATACCAACACTGGAGTAACCCACACACACACACACACACACCACAGCGTACTTACCAAGGTTCCCAGTACTGAAACTGGTGTTGGTATCGGTGGTTCTGGTGTCGGTTCTGCAGCCGACATTGGCACAGTTTCTAATACTGGTGCTAGTGATGCTAATGTTGGAAGACCCAGATGGTCCTGGAGCTTGTATAGGTGTTCGTACTGGTGGAAGTAATGGTGCCGGTGCTGATGCTGTCAGTGTGGACTAAGGCGTCGAGAAATCTACCTAGCTTCCCGAGTGACCAGGTGGGGTGGGTTCGACCCCCGGCTGGTCACAAATTATATATATATATATATATATATATATATATATATATATATATATATATATATAAATATATATAGGTAGTAGGTTGGTAGACAGCAACCACCCAGGGAGGTACTACCGTCCTGCCAAGTGAGTGTAAAACGAAGCCTGTGATTGTTTTACATGATGGTAGGATTGCTGATGTCTTTTGTCTGTCTCATAAATATGCAAGATTACAGGCATGTCTTGCTACTTCTACTTACACTTAGGTCACACTACACATACATGTACACATTTATTTATACACACTCATCTGAGTTTTCTTTGATTTTATCTTAATAGTTCTTGGTCTTATTAATTTTCCTTTTATATCCATGGGGAAGTGGAATAAGAATCTTTCCTCCGTAAGCCATGCGTGTTGTAAAAGTCAACTAAAATGCCGGGAACAATGGGCTAGTAACCCCTTTTCCTGTAAAGATTACTAAAAAGAATAAGAAGAAGAAAATTGTCAAAGTGGGAAGTCTGAATGTGCGTGGATGTTGTGCAGATGATAAGAAAGAGATGATTGTGGATGTTATGAATGAGAAGAAGCTGGATGTCCTGGCTTTAAGTGAAACAAAGCTGAAGGGGGTGGGAGAGTTTCAGTGGAGAGGAATAAATGGGATTAGGTCAGGGGTTTCAAATAGAGTTAGAGCTAAAGAAGGAGTAGCAATAATGTTGAAGGATAAGCTATGGCAGGAAAAGAGGGACTATAAATGTATTAATTCAAGGATTATGTGGAGTAAAATAAAGATTGGATGTGAAAAGTGGGTTATAATAAGCGTGTATGCACCTGGAGAAGAGAGAAGTGTAGAGGAGAGAGAGAGATTTTGGGAAATGTTGAGTGAATGCGTGGGGAGTTTTGAATCAAGTGTGAGAGTAATGGTGGTTGGGGATTTTAATGCTAAAGTGGGTAAAAATGTTATGGAGGGAGTAGTAGGTAAATTTGGGGTGCCAGGGGTAAATGTAAATGGGGAGCCTTTAATTGAGCTATGTGTAGAAAGAAATTTGGTAATAAGTA
>NC_091320.1:934150-1069150 GCF_038502225.1 Cherax quadricarinatus
CACCAGTCATACCTGGGGTAGCAGTCAGAGGTACAACAGCCAGGAGCAGGAGTACGTGCTGGTGGTGCTGGTGGTGGTGCTGCACCAGTCATACCTGGGGTAGCAGTCAGTGTGAGGTACAACAGCCAGGAGCAGGAGTACGTGCTGGTGGTGCTGCTGGTGGTGCTGCACCAGTCATACCTGGGGTAGCAGTCAGTGTGAGGTACAACAGCCAGGAGCAGGAGTACGTGCTGGTGGTGCTGCTGGTGGTGCTGCACCAGTCATACCTGGGGTAGCAGTCAGTGTGAGGTACAACAGCCAGGAGCAGGAGTACGTGCTGGTGGTGCTGCTGGTGGTGCTGCACCAGTCATACCTGGGGTAGCAGTCAGTGTGAGGTACAACAGCCAGGAGCAGGAGTACGTGCTGGTGGTGCTGCTGGTGGTGCTGCACCAGTCATACCTGGGGTAGCAGTCAGTGTGAGGTACAACAGCCAGGAGCAGGAGTACGTGCTGGTGGTGCTGCTGGTGGTGCTGCACCAGTCATACCTGGGGTAGCAGTCAGTGTGAGGTACAACAGCCAGGAGCAGGAGTACGTGCTGGTGGTGCTGGTGGTGGTGCTGCACCAGTCATACCTGGGGTAGCTGTCAGTGTGAGGTACAACAGCCAGGAGCAAGAGTACGTGCTGGTGGTGCTGGTGGTGCTGCTGCTGGTGGTGCTGCTGCTGGTGGTGCTGCACCAGTCATACCTGGGGTAGCAGTCAGTGTGAGGTACAACAGCCAGGAGCAGGAGTACGTGCTGGTGGTGCTGCTGGTGGTGCTGGTGGTGCTGCTGGTGGTGCTGCACCAGTCATACCTGGGGTAGCAGTCAGTGTGAGGTACAACAGCCAGGAGCAGGAGTACGTGCTGGTGGTGCTGCTGCTGGTGCTGGTGGTGCTGGTTGTGGTGCTGCTGGTGCTGCTGCAGGTGCTGCTGGTGCTGCTGCTGCTGCTGGTGGTTCTGGTGCTGGTGCTGCTGCTGCTGGTATTATCAACATACTCAGCTATGTACAGTTCACTACATAATAATCTTAACCAACTGTCTTACTAAGAGTTTATCCAAGTAAAACCTTCCTTTGAGTAAATAATTCTGTCGAGTTCACAAAATTTTGTGGTGTAACTAAAATGTGATCAGATCATGTCATCCAATAGTTAGTCCCTTCTTACGCTGGACTCTTGCGGCGTTACTGGTATTGTAAGTCGGGTGGCGTACTTGTGCTCGTTGATACATGGTTAAGTTCTTGTTGGCCTCACCCACCAGTCCTCGCACCTGACTTCAGCCTGTGTAACATGTTCACCTTTGTCTTCAAACACTACAAGGTAGTGAGCCTCAGATTTTCAACTCTGGTGTGAAATTTTATTTTGTTATCAAGTGGTTGGTTAAGAGGCACTTAAGTTCCCCCGTCTTGTAATAACAACATGTTAATGTTCCCACTATAATCTATCTTGTCCATAATTATTATCACATTTGTTTTGTTTCGTAAGGTAAAGTCCAGGATCTTTCCTTAATTCATGGTACAACTCAACAAATCTTTGAGGACAATTGTGTTGTGGAGGTCTCAGACCTCTGTTGTGGAGGTCTCAGACCTCTGTTGTGGAGGTCTCAGACCTTTGTTGTGGAGGTCTGAGACCTCTGTTGTGGAGGTCTGAGACCTCTACAACACAATTGTTAAGTTATACCATGAATTAAGGTAAGATCCTGGACTTTATCTTACGAAACAGATAAAACAAATGTAATTATAAACACGGTAGAATATAGTGGAAAAATTAACATATTATTAGAAGACGTGCGAACTTACGTGCCTCTTAAATAGTTGACGGTTCATTATCTACGACAAGTGTCAAGATGCATCTGTACTGTTTCCTACTAACAATATTTCAGCAGCACAACCCCACACTAGCCATCACGGTGTTTACATCCCTCCCACACTAGCCATCACGGTGTTTACATCCCTCCCACACTAGCCATCACAGTGTTTACATCCCTCCCACACTAGCCATCACGGTGTTTACATCCCTCCCACACTAGCCATCACGGTGTTTACATCCCTCCCACACTAGCCATCACAGTGTTTACATCCCTCCCACACTAGCCATCACAGTGTTTACATCCCTCCCACACTAGCCATCACGGTGTTTACATCCCTCCCACACTAGCCATCACAGTGTTTACATCCCTCCCACACTAGCCATCACGGTGTTTACATCCCTCCCACACTAGCCATCACGGTGTTTACATCCCTCCCACACTAGCCATCACGGTGTTTACATCCCTCCCACACTAGCCATCACGGTGTTTACATCCCTCCCACACTAGCCATCACAGTGTTTACATCCCTCCCACACTAGCCATCACGGTGTTTACATCCCTCCCACACTAGCCATCACGGTGTTTACATCCCTCCCACACTAGCCATCACAGTGTTTACATCCCTCCCACACTAGCCATCACAGTGTTTACATCCCTCCCACACTAGCCATCACGGTGTTTACATCCCTCCCACACTAGCCATCACAGTGTTTACATCCCTCCCACACTAGCCATCACGGTGTTTACATCCCTCCCACACTAGCCATCACGGTGTTTACATCCCTCCCACACTAGCCATCACGGTGTTTACATCCCTCCCACACTAGCCATCACGGTGTTTACATCCCTCCCACACTAGCCATCACGGTGTTTACATCCCTCACACACTAGCCATCACGGTGTTTACATCCCTCCCACACTAGCCATCACGGTGTTTACATCCCTCCCACACTAGCCATCACGGTGTTTACATCCCTCCCACACTAGCCATCACGGTGTTTACATCCCTCCCACACTAGCCATCACAGTGTTTACATCCCTCCCACACTAGCCATCACGGTGTTTACATCCCTCCCACACTAGCCATCACAGTGTTTACATCCCTCCCACACTAGCCATCACGGTGTTTACATCCCTCCCACACTAGCCATCACGGTGTTTACATCCCTCCCACACTAGCCATCAGTGTTTACATCCCTCCCGGTACACTAGCCATCACAGTGTTTACATCCCTCCCGGTACACTAGCCATCAGTGTTTACATCCCTCCCGGTACACTAGCCATCAGTGTTTACATCCCTCCCGGTACACTAGCCATCAGTGTTTACATCCCTCCCGGTACACTAGCCATCACAGTGTTTACATCCCTCCCGGTACACTAGCCATCACAGTGTTTACATCCCTCCCGGTACACTAGCCATCAGTGTTTACATCCCTCCCGGTACACTAGCCATCAGTGTTTACATCTCAGCCATCACGGTGTTTACATCCCTCCCGGTACACTAGCCATCAGTGTTTACATCCCTCCCGGTACACTAGCCATCACAGTGTTTACATCCCTCCCGGTACACTAGCCATCACAGTGTTTACATCCCTCCCGGTACACTAGCCATCAGTGTTTACATCCCTCCCGGTACACTAGCCATCAGTGTTTACATCCCTCCCGGTACACTAGCCATCAGTGTTTACATCCCTCCCGGTACACTAGCCATCACAGTGTTTACATCCCTCCCGGTACACTAGCCATCACAGTGTTTACATCCCTCCCGGTACACTAGCCATCAGTGTTTACATCCCTCCCGGTACACTAGCCATCAGTGTTTACATCCCTCCCGGTACACTAGCCATCAGTGTTTACATCCCTCCCGGTACACTAGCCATCAGTGTTTACATCCCTCCCGGTACACTAGCCATCACAGTGTTTACATCCCTCCCGGTACACTAGCCATCAGTGTTTACATCCCTCCCGGTACACTAGCCATCAGTGTTTACATCCCTCCCGGTACACTAGCCATCAGTGTTTACATCCCTCCCGGTACACTAGCCATCACAGTGTTTACATCCCTCCCGGTACACTAGCCATCAGTGTTTACATCCCTCCCGGTACACTAGCCATCAGTGTTTACATCCCTCCCGGTACACTAGCCATCACAGTGTTTACATCCCTCCCGGTACACTAGCCATCAGTGTTTACATCCCTCCCGGTACACTAGCCATCACAGTGTTTACATCCCTCCCGGTACACTAGCCATCAGTGTTTACATCCCTCCCGGTACACTAGCCATCACAGTGTTTACATCCCTCCCGGTACACTAGCCATCACAGTGTTTACATCCCTCCCGGTACACTAGCCATCAGTGTTTACATCCCTCCCGGTACACTAGCCATCACAGTGTTTACATCCCTCCCACACTAGCCATCACAGTGTTTACATCCCTCCCGGTACACTAGCCATCAGTCCCTCCCGGTACACTAGCCATCAGTCCCTCCCGGTACACTAGCCATCAGTCCCTCCCGGTACACTAGCCATCAGTCCCTCCCGGTACACTAGCCATCAGTCCCTCCCGGTACACAAGATTCCTGAGTCACACACTCAACACCTAACTAATACTTCCATACATAAAAGTACACAACCATATGGAGAATATTTTATTAACGTAGATCTAACTTGGTTATGTAACATCGTCAAGGAAACTGTTTACAAAGTTTACTCACTTGTAGCAAAACAAAAATCTATACAACTATACAACAATATTCAATACAAGACTCTCCTAAACATCGTTTACACAAGTAAACGCCATTACACATTTAATACCTCCCACAAGATAGATACGAGGTGCATAATAAAACAGTTAAACTAACCCACACAGTTAAAATAATGGTAGAGTGCCACACGCCTGTTAGGTCGGCATCGTTCAACCTTGGCACTAGTGTCAGTATGCCAGGCTGCCTCTGGCACGCACCAACAACCTGTGAGGCACGATACTCTCATTTACTCAGTAACTTTCCTTAAACAGCTCTAGCTCTCACCTTTTTAACACCATTAAAATATATATTTTTACTTAGGTTAGATTCTATAAATTTATATAAAAACATATATTTAACCACAAAAAAATACATTTAAATAGGTCGCTATAGGCCTTGTTACGAGGTGGGCGGCCGAATTAAATTTCACCGTCGAGGTGGCTAGTTTATCACGCACCTCATCCATCCTGTGGACGGTAGAAGAGGCCTAGGAACTAGGCCGCAAAAGTGTTTACAGGAGTACATTTCTGTTTATATCTACAGATGATTTATCTCTTGAAAGCAAATTTAAGAAATTTCCTTAATATGTCTGGTATCTTATTTTCATTAATAAGATATCTTGACATATATAGGTTATTACATTGTATCTTTATTACCCAGGCCTATGGTCACAAGATAGTGACCATAGGCCTGGCCACATATCTGCATTTGATTATCTGTGTGTTGCCAAACTGCCAGAAGTACTTGTAAACCAAGCCTAATCAGGCCCTGATCCACCGGGAGGCCTGGTTGTGGACCGGGCCGCGGGGGCGTTGATCCCCGGAATAACCTCCAGGTAAACTCCAGGTAAGCCTGGCCACTACAACATCAGTCAGTACTTGTAGCCAAGCCTAAGCCTGGCCACTACAACATCAGTCAGTACTTGTAGCCAAGCCTAAGCCTGGCCACTACAACATCAGTCAGTACTTGTAACCAAGCCTAAGCCTGGCCACTACAACATCAGTCAGTACTTGTAACCAAGCCTAAGCCTGACCACTACAACATCAGTCAGTACTTGTAACGAAGCCTAAGCCTGACCACTACAACATCAGTCAGTACTTGTAACCAAGCCTAAGCCTGGCCACTACAACATCAGTCAGTGTTCACATTGCAAGTTGCTCCATAAACATATTTATCTACGTTCATGTTATCATAGTGGGTTATAGATCTACTCAGACTTCTAACTGCATTCCTATATCAATCTGCGTCACTGATGACAGAGAATCACTAATATTCAGAGTCAAGCTCAGTGTCATAAGTTAACTTTAGCGTCATTAGGATGGCAAACAATTTTACAGTGAAGACGCCCAGTTAATTTTTATGCCTAACTCAACATAGTTGGTATCAGAAAGACCAAGTCACAATACCCTGACTGGAACAATCACTAATAATCCGCACGTATGAAAGAGGATCTCCCGACGACGTTCCGATCCGACTTGGGTCATTTCGTCGTTGTAAGCTCCTCCTATGTGCGGGTTATTTGTGTATAGTTGGTATGGTTCTTAACTAGGGAGGAGTCAACAAGAGCAGATGCAGCCCTGCCAGAAGACTCCCGCTTAGATCCATCAGTGTAATACAACATGTGATAAACTAACACTTAAGACAGAGCTTCTGCAAGTGATTTCAGGAAGGAATATGTGGACAAAGATATTTATGTACATTTCAGGACTGAAGAAACCAAGACTGGCTTGCAGCAGTAGCAGTAATATAGTAATAGTAGCAGTAGTACAGTAATAGCAATAGCATAGTCATAGTAGTAGTAAGTAGCAGCAACAGCAGTAGTACAGTAGTACAAATGATGTAAGATGGGATGGGTTTGGGAAGGACGTGTCCACATCATGTTACAAGAGTCTCCAGAATGGAGAATGGATTTTTGATGGGTAGTGTTAGTGTCAGCAATTAGGTCATCCTCTATACACTTTCGCCTTCGCAAATCTTCCTTAACGACTAATCTGTCTCACTGAGCTTCATGAAGTGTCCAACATCGTCTTTTATTTATATACAGTCAAATAATAAAGTTATATTCACATATTTAGTCAACACATTCGTCGTGTAGGTGTGTCGCTGGTGTGACAGACAATGGAATAATAGAACTTCTTTCAAACTGCAATGCAGTCCCTTCAACTTTATTCCTTGGAACGTAGGCGAGAAAGGTACATAATAATTTACATCTGGAAAATCCTAGAGTGACTGATCCCAAACCTGAACATTGAAATTACTCAGTTTGACAAGAAAACATTTGCCAGACAGTCCAAAATACCTCCACCTAATAAAAGAACGCAGAGGTTACGCTAAGAGAGAACTAGACAAGTGTCAGAGGATCCCGACTCATCAACGCCCTCTTCTGTGCATAAGAGGAATTACCAACAAACACGTCTGATTGTCCTCAAGAGGAAACCTGACAGGTTCCTCAAATCAGTACCTGACCAGCCAGGTTGTGGTTCATACGTTGGACTGCGTGTGGTCAGCAGTAACAGACTGGTTAATCAAGCCCTAGGAGGCTTGGTTTGGGACCGAGCCGCGGGGGTCCTGACCCCCGGAAACATCCTTCATGCGGGTGTCGAGCAAGACCCTCAGTTATGCTCACGATCCAGGTAAAGATTTTTTGTTAAGATTTTTTCCTCTAGGGAGAAGTTTTATCAGACAGCGAAGAAACAGATCGAGAAATGTAGAATGAGACGACATTACGAAACAGGTCGAGTCGTCCTTTGTGTGAATGATTACCAAGGATACTGAGGCGAGACAAGCCTGTCAGCCACACCACCACCCTCAAGGCTACCACCACCCACCCTCCAACACACACACACACGACCACTGACACACGTAGTAAACTCTCACAGCTTCCCAGAACGCTACAACCTCCTGAGAAAACTTGCAGCTTCCCCAGCCAGTCAGTGTAACAGGCAACAGTCAGTGACTTGAGAAAGACCAAGAGATCGACACAACTGTCATCATTCTTACTTTTCATATTTCTTCATCGCCCATGAGCAACCATCTTCAGTGACAGCTACCGTCACCTTTATTACAAACCTTGTGTTATCAGTTCTTCCTACGACTCGTGGCGAACAAAACACAAGAGTTAATATTTTAAAAATAACTTACTAGGTTTTTTAAGAAAAGTCGAAATGCTATATTTCATCCTTTAAATGACACATTGACTGAGCTACATTATAAAGGAGGTGACCCTCGAGGCTCGTCTGGAGTCCATCTCTAGCTTCGCCCTACCAGCGCCTCCCAAGACTTTAGTGTCTTAGGTTTTGAGACGCCAGACAACCTGCTACTACTGGCTGACGGGCGAACACCAAGTATTGTCTGACGACCTGACAGTTCTCCAAGGTAATATTAACCAAGTGTTCCGCGGGACACACAAACCAATATGATGTTCAATGATGACAAATTTAAATTACTCAGTTAAAATAATTAACACCTGGAACTGAGTCTAAAACTAATTTAAACTATTCAACAGAGCGGAAAAGAGGAATGTGAGAGACTTAGGATTTACAATGAGAGATCTCACGTTCAAGTACCACAGCAGTGTTATCACACACTCAGACACTGATAGGCAAGATAACTGGAACCTTCAAAACAGAAGATTCCAAGCCAATGATGATACTGACCTGTGTTCTCTACACTGGAATAATAATGTACATTAACAGCCTCTTTTACGCCAAAAGAAATTGTAGATCTGAAGAATGTACAGAGACTCTTCATCACTCGTATAAATTCAGTCATATATATCACTAGGAACGCTTGAAGTCTCTTAAACTGTACTCTCTAGAGCCTAGAGAGTACAGTTTAAGAGACTTCAAGTCTAAGAGTCTAGACTGCATGGAGGAAAGTGAACCATAATTTGTACCCACAAAATTCTGAAAGAACTGCTCCTAAATCTGAACACCAACATCACTTCTTACAAAGTAAGAGACTCGGCAGACAGTGCATACTGCCTCTACTGAAACTCAGGAGCATCATAAGTGCATTAAAAGAGCTGAATAAATGAAGGGGGGGCCAAGAACACCCGTTCATAAGTGGAATTACCAGCAGATGCCAGCTAGCTATTTTCAAGAGGGAGCTGGATAAGTTCCGCAAGTCAGTTCCTGATTGGTAAGGCTGTGATGCCTTCGTTAGAATGCCTGGTTGATCAGGCTATCAACTAGGTTTGATCTGGGACCGAGCTACTGAGATGATGACCTTCCACAATCGTCATGTACTAACCAAATGTATTTTTTTTCAAAATATCGTGAAAATAACAAGTTGTATAAAGAATACCGGGGGCCAAATTGGCGACCTCACACACGCGAGACCACTACTCTACCTGCTAGACCATGACTATGCATAATCTTGCCAACTTGGATTCAGTAAAGGTACTGGACAGTCAAGGTTTCCAGCTGTTGCTCACTTCACATTTATCAACATAATATTAACAATAGCTAAGGTCACTTCCGGCACTCTAGTTACCTCATGGTGTACACTGCTCCAGCCAACACGGCGCTTCTCTGCTGAAGCACTAATCAATCAGGTCGACAGTGCTCGCTCCACACACTCGACCTATCATAATCTGGCTGATCAGGAATTTCTTTCACTTAGGGTTCAGTTTGGAGATATTGGTAATTTCCCCTTATATATAGCGGGAATGTGTTGAAAGGTCTAGCAGCCTTTATAATTACTACGTTACCTTATTGTAGTTACTGCACCCCGTGTACTGCACCCCGTGTACTGCACCCCGTGTACTGCACCTCTATACTGCACCGCCTGTACTGCACCCCGTGTACTGCACCCCGTGTACTGCACCCCGTGTACTGCACCCCTGTACTGCACCCCTGTACTGCACCCCGTGTACTGCACCCCTGTACTGCACCTCTATACTGCACTGCCTGTACTGCACCCCGTGTACTGCACCCCTGTACTGCACCCCGTGTACTGCACCCCGTGTACTGCACCCCTGTACTGCACCCGTGTACTGCACCCCGTGTACTGCACCCCTGTACTGCACCCCGTGTACTGCACCTCTATACTGCACCGCCTGTACTGCACCCCGTGTACTGCACCCCTGTACTGCACCCCGTGTACTGCACCCCGTGTACTGCACCCCTGTACTGCACCTCTATACTGCACCGCCTGTACTGCACCCCGTGTACTGCACCCCGCGTACTGCACCCCGTGTACTGCACCTCTATACTGCACTGCCTGTACTGCACCCCTGTACTGCACCCCGTGTACTGCACCCCGTGTACTGCACCCCTGTACTGCACCCCGTGTACTGCACCCCTGTACTGCACCCCGTGTACTGCACCCCGTGTGCTGCACCCCCTGTACTGCACCCCGTGTACTGCACCCCGTGTACTGTACCCCTGTACTGCACCCCGTGTACTACACCCCTGTACTGCACCACGTGTACTGCACCCCGTGTACTGCACCCTGTGTACTGCACCCCTGTACTGCACCCCGTGTACTGCACCCCTGTACTGCACCCCGTGTACTGCACCCCTGTACTGCACCCCGTGTACTGCACCCCTATACTGCACCGCCTGTACTGCACCCCGTGTACTGCACCCCGTGTACTGCACCCCTGTACTGCACCACGTGTACTGCACCCCTGCACTGCACTCCGTGTACTGCACCGCCTGTACTGCACCCCCTGTACTGCACCCCCTGTACTGTACCCCGTGTACTGCACCCCGTGTACTGCACCCCGTGTACTGCAACCCTATACTGCACCCCCTGTACTGCACCCCTGTACTGCACCCCGTGTACTGCACCCCGTGTACTGCACTCCTGTACTGCACCCCCCGTACTGCACCCCCCGTACTGCACCCCCTGTACTGCACCCCCTGTACTGCACCCCCTGTACTGCACCCCTGTACTGCACCCCCTGTACTGCACCCCCTGCACTGCACCCCCTGTACAACACCCCCCTGTACTGCACCCCCTGTACTGCACCCCCTGTATTGCACCTCCTGTACTGCTCCCCCTGTACTACACCTCTGTACTGCACCTCCTGTACTGCTCCCCCTGTACTGCACCACTGTACTGCACACTTGTACTGCATCCCTGTACTGCACCCCCTGTACTGCACCCCCTGTACTGCACCCCCTATACTGCACCCCTATACTGCACCCCCTGAACTGCACCCCCTGTACTGCACCCCCTGCACTGCACCCCCTGTACTTCACCCCCTGTACTGCACCCCCTGTACTGCACCCCCTGTACTGCACCCCCCTGTACTGCACCCCTGTACTGCACCCCTGATCTGCACCCCCTGCACTGCACCCCCTGTACTGCACCCCCTTTACAACACCCCCTGTACTGCACCCCTGCACTGCACCCCTGTACTGCTCCCCCTGTACTGCACCCCCTGTACTGCACCCCTGTACTGCACCCCTGTACTGCGCCCCCTGTACTGCACCCCCTGTACTGCACCCCCTGCACTGCACCCCCTGTACTTCACCCCCTGTACTGCACCCCCTGTACTGCACCCCCTGTACTGCACCCCCCTGTACTGCACCCCTGTACTGCACCCCTGATCTGCACCCCCTGCACTGCACCCCCTGTACTGCACCCCCTTTACAACACCCCCTGTACTGCACCCCTGCACTGCACCCCTGTACTGCTCCCCCTGTACTGCACCCCCTGTACTGCACCCCTGTACTGCACCCCTGTACTGCGCCCCCTGTACTGCACCCCCTGTACTGCACCCCTGTACTGCACCCCTGTACTGCACCCCTGTGCTGCGCCCCTGTACTGCGCCCCTGTACTGCACCCCCTGTACTGCACCCCTGTGCTGCGCCCCTGTACTGCGCCCCTGTACTGCACCCCTTGTACAACACCCCCCTGTACTGCACCCCTGTACTGCACCCCTGTACTGCACCCCCTGTACAACACTCCCTGTATTGCACCCCTGTACTGCACCCCTGCACTGCACCCCTGTACTGCACCCCATGTACTGCACCCCTGCACTGCACCCCTGTACAGCACCCCATGTACTGCACCCCCTGTACTGCACCCCGTGTACTGCACCCCTTGTACTGCACCCCCTGTACTGCACCCCGGTACTGCACCCCCTGTACTGCACCCCCTGTACTGCACCCCCTGTACTACACCCCCTGCCATGCACCCCCTGTACAACACCCCCCTGTACTGCACCCCCTGTACTGCACCCCTTGTACTGCTCCCCCTGTACTACACCCCAGTACTGCACCTCCTGTACTGCTCCCCCTGTACTGCGCCCCTGCACTGCACCCCTGTACTGCACCCCCTGTACTGCACCCCCCGTACTGCACCCCCTATACTGCACCGCCTGTACTGCACCCCCTGTACTGCACCCTCTGTACTGCACCCCCTGCACTGCACCCCCTGTACTTCACCCCCTGTACTGCACCCCTGTACTGCACCCCCAGTACAACACCCCCTGTACTGCACCCCTGTACTGCACCCCCTGTACTGCTCCCCTGTACTGCACCCCTGTACTGCACCCCCTGTACTGCACCCCCTATACTGCACCCCCCTGTACTGCACCCCTGTACTGCACCCCCTGTACTACACCCCTGTACTGCACCCCCTGCACTGCACCCCCTGTACTGCACCCCCTGTACTGCACCCCTGTACTGCACCCCCCTGTACAACACCCCCTGTACTGTACCCCTGTACTGCTCCCCCTGTACTGCACCCCCTGTACTGCACCCCTGTACTGCGCCCCCTGTACTGCACCCCCTGTACAACACCCCCCTGTACTGCACCCCCTGTACTGCCCCCCTGTACTGCACCCCCTGTACTGCACCCCCTGTACAACACCCCCTGTACTGCTCCCCCTGTACTGCACCCCTGTACTGCTCCTCCTGTACTGCACCCCTGTACTGCACCCCCTGTACTGCACCCCTGTACTGCACCCCCTGTACTGCACCCCTGTACTGCACCCCTGTGCTGCGCCCCTGTACTGCGCCCCCTGTACTGCACCCCTTGTACAACACCCCCCTGTACTGCACCCCTGTACTGCACCCCCTGTACAACACTCCCTGTATTGCACCCCTGTACTGCACCCCTGCACTGCACCCCTGTACTGCACCCCATGTATTGCACCTCTGCACTGCACCCCTGTACAGCACCCCATGTACTGCACCCCCTGTACTGCACCCCTGTACTGCACCCCTGCACTGCACCGCCTGTACTGCACCCCCTGTACTGCACCCCTGTACTGCACCCCTGTACTGCACCCTGAACTGCACCCCCCTGTACTCCACCCCTGTACTGCACCCCCTGTACTGCACCCCCTGTACTGCACCTCCAGTACTGCACCCCTGTACTGCACCCCCTGTACTGCACCCCTGTACTGCACCCCTGTATTGCACCCCTGTATTGCACCCCCTGTACTGCACCCCCTGTACTGCACCCCTGTACCGCACCCCCTGTACTGCACCCCTGTACTGCACCCCTGTACTGCACCCCCTGTACTGCACCCCCTGTACTGCACCCCTGTATTGCACCTCCTGTACTGCACCCCTGTACTGCACCCCTGTACTGCACCCCCTGTACAACACCCCCTGTACTGCACCCCTGTACTGCACCCCTGTACTGCACCCCCTGTACTGCACCCCCTGTACTGCACCCCTGTATTGCACCCCCTGTACTGCACCCCTGTACTGCACCCCTGTACTGCACCCCCTGTACAACACCCCCTGTACTGCACCCCTGTACTGCACCCCTGTACTGCTCCCCCTGTACTGCACCCCCTGTACTGCACCCCCGTACTGCACCCCCTGTACTGCACCCCTGTACTGCACCCCCCTGTACTACACCTCCTGTACTGCACCCCCTGTACTGCACCCCTGTACTGCACCCCTGTACTGCACCCCCCTGTACTGCACCCCTGTACTGCTCCCCCTGTACTGCACCCCCTGTACTGCACCCCCGTACTGCACCCCTGTACTGCACCCCTGTACTGCACCCCCCGTACTGCACCCCTGTACTGCTCCCCCTATACTGCACCCCCCGTACTGCACCCCTGTACTGCACCCCTGTACTGCACCCCCGTACTGCACCACTGTACTGCACCCCCTGTACTGCACCCCCTGTACTGCACCCCCGTACTGCACCCCTGTACTGCACCCCTGTACTGCACCCCTGTTCTGCACCCCCGTACTGCACCCCTGTACTGCACCCCTGTACTGCACCCCTGTACTGCACCACTGTACTGCACCCCTGTACTGCACCCCTGTACTGCACCCCTGTACTGCACCCCTGTACTGCACCACTGTACTGCACCCCTGTACTGCACCCCTGTACTGCACCCCTGTACTGCACCACTGTACTGCACCCATGTACTGCACCCCCGTACTGCACCCCTGTTCTGCACCCCTGTACTGCACCCCTGTACTGCACCCCTGTACTGCACCACTGTACTGCACCCCTGTACTGCACCCCTGTACTGCACCACTGTACTGCACCCCTGTATTGCACCACTGTACTGCACCCCTGTACTGCACCACTGTACTGCACCCCTGTACTGCACCCCTGTACTGCACCCCTGTACTGCACCCCTGTACTGCACCACTGTACTGCACCACTGTACTGCACCCCTGTACTGCACCACTGTACTGCACCACTGTACTGCACCACTGTACTGCACCCCTGTACTGCACCCCTGTACTGCACCCCTGTACTGCACCCCTGTACTGCACCCCTGTACTGCACCCCTGTACTGCACCCCTGTACTGCACCCCTGTACTGCACCCCTGTACTGCACCACTGTACTGCACCACTGTACTGCACCCCTGTACTGCACCCCTGTACTGCACCCCTGTACTGCACCCCTGTACTGCACCCCTGTACTGCACCCCTGTACTGCACCCCTGTACTGCACCACTGTACTGCACCCCTGTACTGCACCCCTGTACTGCACCCCTGTACTGCACCCCTGTACTGCACCACTGTACTGCACCCCTGTACTGCACCCCTGTACTGCACCCCTGTACTGCACCCCTGTACTGCACCCCTTTACTGCACCACTGTACTGCACCACTGTACTGCACCCCTGTACTGCACCCCTGTACTACACCCCTGTACTGCACCCCTGTACTGCACCCCTGTACTGCACCCCTGTACTGCACCCCTGTACTGCACCCCTGTACTGCACCCCTGTACTGCACCCCTGTACTGCACCCCTGTACTGCACCCCTGTACTGCACCCCTGTACTGCACCCCCGTACTGCACCCCTGTACTGCACCACTGTACTGCACCCCTGTACTGCACCCCTGTACTGCACCCCTGTACTGCACCCCTGTACTGCACCCCTGTACTGCACCCCCGTACTGCACCCCTGTACTGCACCCCTGTACTGCACCCCTGTACTGCACCCAGAATATATCTGCATTATACACTATCTCTCGTTGGAAGTAAATTTTATCGCGCAGATTTAAAACCACATTTTCCATGATAAATTATGTTACATCATTATTGCCAGCGCTGCAGGGGGCACAATTATAATCATGGGGGAGCGCTAAACTCGTAAGATTATAAAGCGCACGTGGGGGGATGGAAGGTATTCAGGGAACCGGAGCACAGATCCAATTCCCTAGATCAAGAGCCCCTCACCAGCGTCAAGAAACTTCCCTTGAGGGGAATTTAGAACTAAGATGTAATTTATAGGTCAGGGGAATTTATCAACATTTTCGAGGATCCTGGTGTAACAGCGCACAAAATGTCTGCAAAATGAATAACGGGAAACGTGAGCAGATGGATATTTAACTTTGCACCAAGTAGAACCCGAAGTGTGATAATAAACAGTGAAATAGGAGGCTGCCGCAGTGAAAAGCTCTGTTCCTCAAGGCACAGTAATAGCCTCTGTTCTCTTTCTCCTCATATCCGACACAGACATAATTCATAACACTATCATCCCTTGTAAACAATAATAATAATAATAATATTCTCTGATTTCAAGTCTTCTAATGGGTGACTAACAACAATATGATGTTCAAAGAGATACTTGATAATATATACATGGAAGATACTTGAGGGACCGCTCCCCAAACTGCCTCAATGAGACAAATGCCACGACAACTACAAAAATGACGGGGTGGATAATGAGAAGTTTGGAAACAAGGGAAACTGTGCTAATTGTGACACCATTCGAATCACTTGTGCCCTCTCGGTTAAAGTACTGATCAGTGTTGACTCCGTTCGGGGAAGTGGAGATACCAGAGCTGGAACAAATACAAAGATCATTCTATAACCGCATAAAGGTAACAAAGCATTTAAATTACTGGGAACGCCTCAAAGTCTTGAATATGTACTGGATGGAGCAGAGGGGAGAGAGGGAGAGAAAGAGAGAGAGAGAGAGAGAGAGAGAGAGAGAGAGAGAGAGAGAGAGAGAGAGAGAGAGAGAGAGAGAGAGAGAGAGAGAGAGAGAGAGAGAGAGAGAGAGAGACGCATGATAATATATACGTGAGAAGTACTAGAGGATCTGGTCCCACATCTAGACACTGTCATAACAACATACTGGAGTAAGAGATCTGAGAGGAAATGTAATAGAAGTTTTCAAGGTGAAACTGGACAGGAATATCCACCAAGTGCCAGATCAACTAATCTGTGATGGATTTGTGGGCCAGCGGGCCGCCAGCAGCAACAAATTATTTAACCAGGTAAGCACCAGACAAGCCTGGCCCTTAGAGAAACTCTTGAAAACTTATCAAAAGTATAAAGATACTACCACAGCTGGAGTAGTAGATCTGGAAGAAAGTAGAAAATAGGAATGTAAGAACAATTAGGAAACATTGACCCAGTCCGTGGTACTAGATTCTTCAACCTACTACCAGCAGACATTACATTCTTCAACCTACTACCAGCAGACATTACATTCTTTAACCTACTACCAGCAGACATTACATTCTTCAACCTACTACTAGCAGACATTACATTCTTCAACCTACTACCAGCAGACATTACATTCTTTAACCTACTACCAGCAGACATTACATTCTTCAACCTACTACTAGCAGACATTACTGTGGAGAAATTTTCTCCAGGAGGGGGGTATCAGCCCCCTTCAGCCCCTTTCAGCCCTGAGGGGCCAAGTCCTCTCAGAAGGGGCGAGCGTCTTGTTTACTGCTACAGTGAGTAATTGATCACAGATGCCGTACGAGTATGTGTGGTCAAATGACCTCTGCTCCTTGCAGTCCAGTGTTGCAAAGTGTATTTTTATAAGAGACAGTACATCTCTTACTTTAGCAGGACAATTAAGGAAAATCCTGCTCCCACTTTATTACCATGGTAAAAATAGTGGACATTGTTGTCTATGCTTAAGACAGCAAGAATCAAACATTCTGCTTTGCTTCATCGAGGAAGTGGCAAGGAAGCAAAAAGTACTAGGTCAGCTTTTTTTTTGTGCTAGGGCAGTGACGGCAAGGGGCGCTGTGGCATCTTCAGATTACTTTTGACTCTACTGAGAGTGACACTGACGCCAGGATAACCAACAAAGAACACTGATCTGTGCGTTAGTGTGGACAAAGTGTCTCACAAAACACGATAAACACTTACAGAGAAGTATGATCAACTTCTTAGTGATATTGTGTGAACAATTATTGATGAACAGTGTAACAACGAGTGTTGCGATCCAACAGAGTGTAGTGCGACATTCTTCAAAGAACACTATTCTTCAATCAACTCAACGGATATCCGGGCGTAATTACGGGCCAGATACATATACCCAGGTAAGTGTTCTAACTCGTGATGTACTACTATTGACTGCGCAGTTGAGTATAAAGTCGTGAGTTAGTCACTTATCATAAACCCCGGTGATATGCGGACCATTGAGTCCACACAAGTAAGTCGTCAGCCATCATTGAATGAAATATGCTGACATAACACCCCCTAGGGGTAATTTATAATCTTACAAATTGTAACTCTTCACAGCCCGTTGAAGATGGCTTCGACAGCTTCTAGACCTCGTCTGCAGGGGCGGCTGTGCAGGCGATGAGTTGTCCTTTTAAGTTAAGTATAAGTCTTTAAACTTAACTGGTAATGCCATTTCTCAACAATTACATTCTTCAACCTACTACCAGCAGACATTACATTCTTCAACCTACTACCAGCAGACATTACATTCTTCAACCTACTACCAGCAGACATTACATTCTTCAACCTACCACCAGCAGACATTACATTCTTCAACCTACCACCAGCAGACATTACATTCTTCAACCTACCACCAGCAGACATTACATTCTTCAACCTACCACCAGCAGACATTACATTCTTCAACCTACTACCAGCAGACATTAGATATATTGTCTGAACAAAGTTGAAAGCTCTCAAGAGGAACTGGGCCGACATTTTTTGCAAGTGACTAATCAGCTGGTTGATCAGTCACTTGCAAGAAATGTCTATGTGGGTCTGCGGGCATCTTGCACCAACAGCCTAGTTAAGAAGGCGGTCAATAGAGAAGCCTGACCCCAGGCCAGGTTGTGTGGGTGAAGAACCCGCGAAATCAGTGATAGGTATATAAGAGAACACCAGGAGATCCACAAGCATGACATTTCTGTTGGCTGGTATTTTTATGTATCAGTTTCCAGGTGTTCTGCTATTTTCTTACAATATTTTGTAGTGTATTAGCCAGTATTCTGACCAGCTTGATATATTTACGTTACTCTCTTTGCGAATTCTGTCATTTTCATCTCTGCTTCAAGATACACTTTCATTTCTTGCAATATTTACCCCACATTTACAACATTGTATTTCCTCAATGTTTTCCTCTTAATGTATTGAATGACATCCGCAGATTTCCATTATATTCAAAATTATATAAAATACCGAGAGGTTGATAAGTAACTGACATGTGCAGCACTTGGCTATCTTTATTGTCGAAACTTCTCGCCTACGCAGTAGACTTTAGTGAAATACAGAGTCAGCGGGTATAGTAGTGATGATGTAATCTGTCCGGCAAGGTTGTAGGAATAGTATTTGAGGTGGTCAGTTCTGCAGCCTGAACTCTTCTCCAGCCTGAGGGACTGACCTCCTCACATTCTTCTCCAGGTTGAGGGACTGACCTCCTCACATTCTTCTCCAGCCTGAGGGACTGACTACCTCACATTCTTCTCCAGGCAGAGGGACTGACCACCTCACATTCTTCTCCAGGTTGAGGGACTGACCTCCTCACATTCTTCTCCAGCCTGAGGGACTGACCTCCTCACATTCTTCTCCAGGATGAGGGACTGACCACCTCACATTCTTCTCCAGGCTGAGGGACTGACCTCCTCACATTCTTCTCCAGGCAGAGGGACTGACCACCTCACATTCTTCTCCAGGTTGAGGGACTGACCTCCTCACATTCTTCTCCAGCCTGAGGGACTGACCTCCTCACATTCTTCTCCAGGATGAGGGACTGACCACCTCACATTCTTCTCCAGGCTGAGGGACTGACCTCCTCACATTCTTCTCCAGGCTGAGGGACTGACCTCCTCACATTCTTCTCCAGGTTGAGGGACTGACCTCCTCACATTCTTCTCCAGGTTGAGGGACTGACCTCCTCACATTCTTCTCCAGCCTGAGGGACTGACCACCTCACATTCTTCTCCAGGCTGAGGGACTGACCACCTCACATTCTTCTCCAGGCTGAGGGACTGACCACCTCACATTCTTCTACACGCTGAGGGACTGACCACCTCACATTCTTCTCCAGCCTGAGGGACTGACCTCCTCACATTCTTCTCCAGGCAGAGGGACTGACCACCTCACATTCTTCTCCAGGCAGAGGGACTGACCACCTCACATTCTTCTCCAGGCTGAGGGACTGACCTCCTCAAACACTATTTCTCCAAGATTAATGGACTGATTACATCATCTTACTTCGCTACTATATCTGTTGTCTGTGTATTACACTGAAGAACCCTACTGTGTATACCTGGAGAGGAAAGGTTTGGTGTAGACGAAACATTTCAACAATATAGGTTTGTTTTGGTAAGGTTCGTCAAGAAACAAGACAAGTGTTTCCTGACGCGGGTTTTAGTCAGATGATGACCCGCCGCTGGAGCTGTTGGTCATCTGACCGATGCCTTCCGCTGGCTTACCCCTCCACCCCTTTAAAAATTATGGTTATAGTTACTATCATTTTGTACGTGTCTTCAACAATAAAGGCACCAAGTGTTGTACATGTAACAGGTTGCCAGTAGCTGACGTGTTTCTACCGAGGTGATGTAGCTGACGTGTTTCTACCGAGGTGATGTAGCTGACGTGTTTCTACCGAGGTGATGTAGCTGACGTGTTTCTACCGAGGTGATGTAGCTGACGTGTTTCTACCGAGGTGATGTAGCTGACGTGTTTCTACCGAGGAGATGTAGCTGACGTGTTTCTACCGAGGTGATGTAGCTGACGTGTTTCTACCGAGGTGATGTAGCTGACGTGTTTCTACCGAGGTGATGTAGCTGACGTGTTTCTACCGAGGAGATGTAGCTGACGTGTTTCTACCGAGGAGATGTAGCTGACGTGTTTCTACCGAGGTGATGTAGCTGACGTGTTTCTACCGAGGTGATGTAGCTGACGTGTTTCTACCGAGGTGATGTAGCTGACGTGTTTCTACCGAGGTGATGTAGCTGACGTGTTTCTACCGAGGTGATGTAGCTGACGTGTTTCTACCGAGGTGATGTAGCTGACGTGTTTCTACCGAGGTGATGTAGCTGACGTGTTTCTACCGAGGTGATGTAGCTGACGTGTTTCTACCGAGGTGATGTAGCTGACGTGTTTCTACCGAGGTGATGTAGCTGACGTGTTTCTACCGAGGTGATGTAGCTGACGTGTTTCTACCGAGGTGATGTAGCTGACGTGTTTCTACCGAGGTGATGTAGCTGACGTGTTTCTACCGAGGTGATGTAGCTGACGTGTTTCTACCGAGGTGATGTAGCTGACGTGTTTCTACCGAGGTGATGTAGCTGACGTGTTTCTACCGAGGTGATGTAGCTGACGTGTTTCTACCGAGGTGATGTAGCTGACGTGTTTCTACCGAGGTGGTGTAGCTGACGTGTTTCTACCGAGGTGATGTAGCTGACGTGTTTCTACCGAGGTGATGTAGCTGACGTGTTTCTACCGAGGTGATGTAGCTGACGTGTTTCTACCGAGGTGATGTAGCTGACGTGTTTCTACCGAGGTGATGTAGCTGACGTGTTTCTACCGAGGTGATGTAGCTGACGTGTTTCTACCGAGGTGATGTAGCTGACGTGTTTCTACCGAGGTGATGTAGCTGACGTGTTTCTACCGAGGTGATGTAGCTGACGTGTTTCTACCGAGGTGATGTAGATCTTCACTACGGAGCTGCAGAGTTTCTGCTCTTGTAATAAGCAACATGTCTGGTCCACTGTTTATCTTATGTCCAACTACAAACTTTCTTATTATTTTTGTCTTCATAATCTCATTTAGTTTTTCTTACCCATTCCCTTTATTACCCTGAACTTGGTAGTTTACCAAACTTGACAGTCAAGCTTCACTTAACTTTTATTACCCTGAACTTGGTAGTTTACCAAACTTGACAGTCAAGCTTCACTTAACTTTTATTACCCTGAACTTGGTAGTTTACCAAACTTGACAGTCAAGCTTCACTTAACTTTTATTACCCTGAACTTGGTAGTTTACCAAACTTGACAGTCAAGCTTCACTTAACTTTTATTACCCTGAACTTGGTAGTTTACCAAACTTGACAGTCAAGCTTCACTTAACTTTTATTACCCTGAACTTGGTAGTTTACCAAACTTGACAGTCAAGCTTCACTTAACTTTTATTACCCTGAACTTGGTAGTTTACCAAACTTGACAGTCAAGCTTCACTTAACTTTTATTACCCTGAACTTGGTAGTTTACCAAACTTGACAGTCAAGCTTCACTTAACTTTTATTACCCTGAACTTGGTAGTTTACCAAACTTGACAGTCAAGCTTCACTTAACTTTTATTACCCTGAACTTGGTAGTTTACCAAACTTGACAGTCAAGCTTCACTTAACTTTTATTACCCTGAACTTGGTAGTTTACCAAACTTGACAGTCAAGCTTCACTTAACTTTTATTACCCTGAACTTGGTAGTTTACCAAACTTGACAGTCAAGCTTCACTTAACTTTTATTACCCTGAACTTGGTAGTTTACCAAACTTGACAGTCAAGCTTCACTTAACTTTTATTACCCTGAACTTGGTAGTTTACCAAACTTGACAGTCAAGCTTCACTTAACTTTTATTACCCTGAACTTGGTAATTTACCAAACTTGACAGTCAAGCTTCACTTAACTTTTATTACCCTGAACTTGGTAATTTACCAAACTTGACAGTCAAGCTTCACTTAACTTTTATTACCCTGAACTTGGTAGTTTACCAAACTTGACAGTCAAGCTTCACTTAACTTTTATTACCCTGAACTTGGTAATTTACCAAACTTGACAGTCAAGCTTCACTTAACTTTTATTACCCTAAACTTGGTAATTTACCAAACTTGACAGTCAAGCTTCACTTAACTTTTATTACCCTGAACTTGGTAATTTACCAAACTTGACAGTCAAGCTTCACTTAACTTTTATTACCCTGAACTTGGTAATTTACCAAACTTGACAGTCAAGCTTCACTTAACTTTTATTACCCTGAACTTGGTAGTTTACCAAACTTGACAGTCAAGCTTCACTTAACTTTTATTACCCTGAACTTGGTAGTTTACCAAACTTGACAGTCAAGCTTCACTTAACTTTTATTTCTTCCCATAGTTCATTGTTCTGTTTTATTTAAACTTTTATTGCTGTCATTTATAATTACTTAGTTTCCTGGTTTGCTTCACATTCTTGTGTAGTCTTAACTAGTTTCTCGTTATTCTTCCTATCATGTTTACTATCTTCTAACACTTAGTCTTTGACTTGTTTCACTTCTAGATAATTTATTGTGTATGTCCTTGTTCCTAACTGGTATTATACCAGTGACTTCCTAACATAATTTATGCAACTCACCATCTTGTGTATTGTACTGCCTCCCCCCCTCTCCTCCCCCCCTCACTACCTTACACATGAAAACCTCATCGTGTCAAATCACTTGTCCAAGAGTGTGTTATTCTTCATGTCTTCACGTTGCTGCTTCTCTCTCCACCTACATCCACTAAGTCGTACCTGGTAGTCGAAACACGTTCCTTATTTTTTTATTTCTTTCGTGTTTGCTTCACATAAGATGGGGGGGGGGATCAAGAACCAGTTCTCATGGTTAATCCCGTGATGTCCTGGTGGAGTCTTCATCATGTTAGTTCATGAAGTCTTCCATTACTGCTTCAACCTTCCTTTCTCTCTCTCTCTCTCTCTCTCTCTCTCTCCACATTTCTGATCATGAAGTCTTCCATTACTGCTTCAACCTTCCTCTCTCTCTCTCTCTCCACATTTCTGATCCTTCGTGTGATTCCCAGTCAATTTCTCAGTAGTTTTGCCTTCATTCCAGTTCAAGTTTAAGGTTTCTTATCATCATGTGTTGGATGCAGACATGTAAACAACAGCCAACACTGTCTTACCTCTGGTTCCTGTTCTCGCTCTCGTCTGGTTCCTGTTCTCGCTCTCGTCTGGTTCCTGTTCTCGCTCTCGTCTCTCCAGATATAACACTAAAACTCTCTGATACAGTAATAAATCACTACTTACAATTAGTCAAATATATCATGCTCATTAAAATGTTTAACAAATTACTAAGTGGAAATATATCATAAAATGGTTTGACTCGAAACAAAAGAAGCTCCACACAACACGTCTCATAACCCAAGAGACACGGGTTCGATTCCCAGACTGGGCGTGCATGGATGCATCTCTCTTAATGTGCTGCCACTCCACCTAGTAGTAGATACCTGGGCGATCAGTCCCTCAGCCTGGAGTCAATGTGAACACATCCACTCCAGGCTGAGGGACTGATTACCTCAAAATCCTGATCTTCACCATCCTTCTTTGTACTGGACTGATGAAGCCACTGTGTGGCGAAACGTTTCCTCAATAAAGATACCCAAGTGTTGCACATGTGTCTAATTTATAAGCTTGTCGGTTCTCCGAACCATTTTCATATACGTGGGTGAGAGTTGACAATTCAAATTCAAATTCAAAATTTAAATTCAAAGTTTATTCTCTATAAGGATTACAATGCTGAGTTTACAGAAATTTGGTTATTGTTTGGTTTACATGTAGTAAAATTGTGATTACAGAGTGTACCACTAGAACGCTTAGCATGGCTAGGCATTTCGGGCATACTTAGTTTTATTCTTAATTGTAAAATATTACAAATTATGAGGTAAGTTGGTATTATGGCTAAGTGACTAAATACTAGTTTGTGAGTTTAGCAATGTGAATGCTTTTGTTTTGGCACAGTATATAGTTTCAGTATTGGAGTATCACAGGATTCATTATTTTAAGACTGAGATTAATATTTCTGTTTATGGTCAAATGAGTGAGTGACTGGCGTTGGCGTCCCGCACAGAGGGCAATAATACACTACCTTAAATAAGAGTGAGCAGTCAGAGGTGAACCAGCCTATCACCTCTAACCCTAAGTAAGAAAAAATCTGCAAGAGATGGCGTGAGTATCCCTGGCGGGCGCTAATTCCATTATTATGACGCCAGTAACCCGAGAACTACGCCACTCTAACATCAAAACACAAGGGAATTCCTCTCCTTCATGGGAGCATTCCACCATGACCAGTGAAGGGAATGGTGTGGTAAGAGGCGTTACTGCCCTCACGTCTTGCTGGGTGAGTGGGAGATGAAGGTAGGTGAGTGGGAGATGAAGGTAGGTGAGTGGGAGATGAAGGTAGGTGAGTGGGAGATGAAGGTAGGTGAGTGGGAGATGAAGGTAGGTGAGTGGGAGATGAAGGTAGGTGAGTGGGAGATGAAGGTAGGTGAGTGGGGGATGAAGGTAGGTGAGTGGGGGTGAAGGTAGGTAAGTGGGGATGAAGGTAGGTGAGTGGGAGATGAAGGTAGGTGAGTGGGAGATGAAGGTAGGTGAGTGGGAGATGAAGGTAGGTGAGTGGGAGATGAAGGTAGGTGAGTGGGAGATGAAGGTAGGTGAGTGGGGGATGAAGGTAGGAGAGTGGGGGTGAAGGTAGGTAAGTGGGGATGAAGGTAGGTGAGTGGGAGATGAAGGTAGGTGAGTGGGAGACGAAGGTAGGTGAGTGGGAGACGAAGGTAGGTGAGTGGGAGATGAAGGTAGGTGAGTGAGAGATGAAGGTAGGTGAGTGGGAGATGAAGGTAGGTGAGTGGGAGATGAAGGTAGGTGAGTGGGAGATGAAGGTAGGTGAGTGGGAGATGAAGGTAGGTGAGTGGGAGATGAAGGTAGGTGAGTGGGAGATGAAGGTAGGTGAGTGGGAGATGAAGGTAGGTGAGTGGGAGATGAAGGTGAGTGGGGGATGAAGGTAGGTGAGTGAGGGATGAAGGTAGGTGAGTGGGGGATAAAGGTTGGTGAGTGGGGGGTGAAGGTAGGTGAGTGGGGATGAAGGTAGATGAGTTGGGATGAAGGTAGGTGAGTGGGAGATGAAGGTAGGTGAGTGGGAGTTGAAGGTAGGTGAATGGGGATGAAGGTAGGTGAGTGGGAGATGAAGGTGAGTGGGGGATGAAGGTAGGTGAGTGAGGGATGAAGGTAGGTGAGTGGGGGATAAAGGTTGGTGAGTGGGGGGTGAAGGTAGGTGAGTGGGGATGAAGGTAGATGAGTGGGGATGAAGGTAGGTGAGTGGGAGATGAAGGTAGGTGAGTGGGAGATGAAGGCAGGTGAGTGGAGATGAAGGTAGGTGAGTGGAGATGAAGGTAGGTGAGTGGGGATGAAGGTAGGTGAGTGGGAGATGAAGGTAGGTGAGTGGGAGATGAAGGTAGGTGAGTGGGAGATGAAGGTAGGTAAGTGGGGATGAAGGTAGGTGAGTGGGGATGAAGGTAGGTGAGTGGGGATGAAGGTAGGAGAGTGGGGATAAAGGTAAGTGAGCGGGGATGAAGGTAGGTGAGCGGGGATGAAGGCAGGTGAGTGGGGATGAAGGTAGAGGGGAAGAATAACGGAGCAGGTCTCCAGGTGTTGTCAGGAAGGCTAGGAGCCAGGAGGGTGGAGACTGGTCTCCAGGTGTTGTCAGGAAGGCTAGGAGCCAGGAGGGTGGAGACTGGTCTCCAGGTGTTGTCAGGAAGGCTAGGAGCCAGGAGGGTGGAGACTGGTCTTCAGGTGTTGTCAGGAAGGCTAGGAGCCAGGAGGGTGGAGACTGGTCTCCAGGTGTTGTCAGGAAGGCTAGGAGCCAGGAGGGTGGAGACTGGTCTCCAGGTGTTGTCAGGAGTGTGGGATCCGCTTAACAAACAGTGTTAGACTGAAGAATGTTAATTAACGCCATAATGGATGAGAGAACATTGTTTCTGCGTCCTACTAACACAACCTTTCCTAAACATCTGTAAATACGACAGTTTAGTATAACAGGCGACACCTATGCGACCCCTGCATAATAATAATAGTAATAATAATAGTAATAATAATAATAATAATAATTTTCCCATCTCCAGGAGTAAAGTTCGGCCTGTTTCCCTGACTCTCTTCTGAAGGACGGGTGTTAACGTTGAAGTTTTATAACTGTAGTGTAAGCGCGCCTCTGGCAAGACAGTGATGGAGTGAATGATGAAAAATTTTCTTTTTCGGGCCACCCTGCCTTGGTGGGAGACGGCCGATGTGTTAAAAAAACTTATTTCAGCATGATACTATGTTTTTACAAAGATGGGTGACATTTAGGTGTGTATCAGAAAGCCTACAGTTATGCAGAGTATTTCGGGCAAATTATAACCAGAATAGCTACGTATGTGTACAGATATTTGGAGGTGGCTGCCACAGTGTGTTTAGACAGTGTGGAGGACACAGGCCGCCAGGCACACACGTGTTTACACTCTGTTGAGGGGTACCTACCCCAGCCCCCAACCCCCTCTCCCAGACAAGGTTTGTCTGCTGGATAACCTGAGCAACCAGGCTATTGATGCTAGCAGCACATACGACTCAAAATACGAGTAATCTACACTGTTTTACTAATAAATGGTTTTGTAAGTGAGAAATATTCCGTCTGCAGCAAAGCCTTAATCAAAGTTTGTGGCAGTGTATCACGACTCTTGGCACTGTGTCACACTTGTTACTGTCATGGCACTTGGTACTGTGTCACACTCGTCACTGTCATGGCACTTGACACTGTGTCACACTCGTCACTGTCATGGTACTTGACACTGTCACACTTGTCACTGTCATGACACTTGACACGTGTCACACTTGTCACTGTCATGACACTTGACACTGTGTCACACTTGTCACTCATGACACTTGGCACTGTGTCACACTTGCCACTGTCATAACACCTGGCACTGTGTCACACTTGCCACTGTCATAACACCTGGCACTGTGTCACACTTGTCACTGTCATAACACCTGGCACTGTGTCACACTTGTCACTGTCATGACACTTGGTACTGTGTCACACTTGTCACTGTCATGACACTTGGTACTGTGTCACACTTGTCACTCATGACACTTGGCACTGTGTCACACTTGCCACTGTCATAACACCTAGCACTGTCACACTTGCCACTGTCATAACACCTGGCACTGTGTCACACTTGTCACTGTCATAACACCTGGCACTGTGTCACACTTGCCACTGTCATGACACTTGGTACTGTGTCACACTTGTCACTGTCATAACACCGGACACTGTGTCACACTTGTCACTGTCATAACACCTGGCACTGTGTCACACTTGTCACTGTCATAACACCTGGCACTGTGTCACACTTGCCACTGTCATGACACTTGGTACTGTGTCACACTTGTCACTGTCATAACACCTGGCACTGTGTCACACTTGTCACTGTCATAACACCTGGCACTGTGTCACACTTGTCACTGTCACACTTGTCACTGTCATAACACCTGGCACTGTGTCACACTTGTCACTGTCATAACACCTGGCACTGTGTTACACTTGTCACTGTCATAACACCTGGCACTGTGTTACACTTGTCACTGTCATGACACCTGGCACTGTGTCATGACAGAGAAGGATGTCGAACTTAAGTGAATATATTTTCAGGTGTTTTCAAGGTAGTTAGAAAGGTTTGTGATACATGAACTTGCATTCTCTGGAGTTTGAACTTTGTGGAAGACGTAGAATTAGGGAAGATATAAGTGAAATGTATAAATGAACAACACGAGTAAATAAGAGAGCTGTAAGTAACGTACAGAAAGTACGTAACCATGAGAGGACTCGCAGCAATGGATACAAGTCGGACAAATTTAGATATAGAATGAATATATGGAAGTATTGGTTCCCCAGAGTGGTCAATATCAACCCCTAAGGATCTATGGGACTCTCGATAAATGGCTGGAGGGTCAAAAGTGGGTCAGGGGACGTGCTGTGCGTTGTGTATCTGTGACCTTCCATCTTTCCCCTTGTCTCTCTCATCTCTCCTGTTCCGAGAAGAATATACGTAGATATAGTGCTCTTGTTCACTTCCCGTACTGAGTGTACTTCACCTCAGACTGATGGAGAGTCAGTAAGTACAGTGTCAACAAACAGCAACACCAGTGCTGACAAAGACGTAGTTGCTGACCATTGTAACCCACAATGGCGGCTGCTGATAACAACTGACGACAATATTCACTACAATATTGAAAATTTAAACTCATAATTTCGTTTATGTAAGTATTATGTGAAGAGACTCTCAGTAATGATGCCACGAAACTTCTAACTTCAACAATCACCTTGAGAGAGTTCGCTCGTAAGGAAAATAAAGACCTTGATTATTTTAAGGTACAGAGAGAGAGAAAAAAGAAAAATCGACCAAATTTAGACATTTTTCAGAGTATCTGCCAATGTTGATGATAAAGAACTGAAGACATCATACAAAAAGGTACGTTAATTATATTTTTTTATAATTTAACCATCATAATTATCTATTATTATTGGTAGTACAGTGTGACTTCGTAAATGGTCCAAGTCGGACCAAAATGTCGGCGTAAATGTTTCGTCTCTGCTATGTGCGAGTTGTTTGTGTATTATTATTGAAATTATTTAAATATAATAAATGTTTGGGAGTCGATGAGTAATGTCATACTTGATGAAGGTGTTGATGAGGTGAAGAGTTTGTCTTTAAGAAGCCGCTGGACACACACACGTGGTTCCTATGTCGGTTTACGTGAGGCCAGCAGTAACAGCCTGGTTGATCAGACTCTGATTCACCACGAGGCCTGGTCTCAGACCGGGCCTCGTTAGGTTAGCAGTGAGTAAAACAAAGTCTTGAGCAACGTCATTAAGGCGAGAAATTTGGGTAAATCTTAGATATCTGAGGTAACCAAGAATGTGAAGATTTTTTCTCGTTATTATCCTGCCTCTACACCTGTATATGCAAAGCATTCAGTGTATCCTTAAATTTCCTCAGCAGAAAACCTAAATATTAATCGTAAAGTGTTATCCTGGTTGTATTTTCTTATACTGTCATCTTGTTCTCCCGTCAGGTGGAGAGGTGAGTGGAACTGAGGAATCAAACAATCTCAGGTTGTGGAGTCTGACGTCACTGCTGACAAATAAACAAGGAGAGGCTGCATCAGTGCTAACAACAGCCCTTCTGTCTTCTTCCACTTCCTCCAATTCTCCATATTCCTGTTCAATGTTTTTTTCTTCCGCCATCTGTCATCAAGATGTTGGTCGTCCTCTACTGAATGAAGGACAGGTAGATGAGCGTACAAACCACGTACACTAACACTACACAAATAACGTCGTCGTAAGCTTCTCTCTTTTATGTGCGGGTTATTTGTGTATCGTTCCAGTCACGGTATTGTGCCTTTTTGTTATTCACGTACACTAACCCACGGAACAAACATCAGTGGAGCACGCTAGGCTACGCTAAGTAAACAAACACCATCTTTAGAAACCTGAACAAGGAATGTTTCAAACAGTTCTTCATTTTATAAGATAACCAATGTGTTGTCCCAAGTGACGCTGGGAGTGTCCAGTCCTCCTTCATATAATGAGGAAAATGACGGGGTCGATAATGAGAACTTTCAAAACAAGGGAAATTGTGTCAGTGATGACACTTGTGGTCTCTCATCTGGAATATTGTTCAATGTTGATGGCCCCGTTCAGGGTATGAGAAGTATGGAACAGATACAGAGATCGTTTATGGCCCCATATAGAAACAAAAAAAAAAGCATTTATATAATTGGGAACACTTTAATGTGTAAATATCTACTCAGTGGAACGGAGGAGAGAGATACGTGATACCTGGAAAGTACTTGAGAGCCTCTGGTCCCAAATCTGCACACTGCCATAACATACTGGAACTGCCATAATATACTGGAACTGCCATAACAACATACTGGAACTGCCATAACATACTGGAACTGCCATAACATACTGGAACTTCCATAACATACTGGAACTGCCATAACATACTGGAACTGCCATAACAACATACTGTAACTGCCATAATAACATACTGTAACTGCCATAATAACATACTGGAACTCCCATAACAACATATTGCAACTGCCATAACAGCATACTGGAACTCCCATAACAACATACTGGAACTGCCATAACATACTGGAACTCCCATAACATACTGGAACTGCCATAACAACATACTGGAACTGCCATAACATACTGGAACTGCCATAACATACTGGAACTGCCATAACATACTGGAACTGCCATAACAACATACTGGAACTGCCATAACATACTGGAACTGCCATAACAACATATTGGAACTGCCATAACAACATACTGGAACTGCCATAACATACTGGAACTGCCATAACAACATACTGGAACTGCCATAACATACTGGAACTGCCATAACAACATACTGGAACTGCCATAACATACTGGAACTGCCATAACATACTGGAACTGCCATAACAACATACTGGAACTGCCATAACATACTGGAACTGCCATAACATACTGGAACTGCCATAACATACTGGAACTGTCATAACATACTGGAACTGCCATAACATACTGGAACTGCCATAACATACTGGAACTGTCATAACATACTGGAACTGTCATAACAACATACTGGAGTGAGTATACCTGTTTTTAAGGCTTCAATATTTAATGGCTGATGCATCTATAGACAAGATGCCACTCGAAAAATATATTTTGGGTAGATGCAAATTTGTCAATATAGCTACAAGCAGCTTTAAAAAATGACAATGAAATCTGGACGATGACTCCAGAGAATGCATCATCTTATCGACTTCAAACTTTTAGTTTTGTTATATTTAGTTGAACTTAGAGTTCGTGTTGTTATTAGGCTGCATTGGTCTCAATTTGTCCATTTTATTAAATGTTGACGGAATCGTTGGATTGAGAACAAGTCCCGTAGAATGAGTTTGGTACGAGGCTTCACACTCTCAGTCTTGGTCAACTGAACGATAACCTGACATTCACCGAGTTGTGTTAATCATTTGATAATCTTATTAGAGGTTAGGTAAGGTTTGTCAGGATGTTTCCTGACTTGAGCCTTAGTCATATGATGACCAGCAGCTGGAGCATTTGGTCATCTGACCGAGGCCTTCCGCTGGCTTACCGGTCCACCCTTCTAAATATAATGGATAAACGGACTTCCATGTAATAACTAGAGAATGCATCTTCCGATCGGCTTCAAACACTAAATGCAAGTTTAGAATAATTTTAAGTATTTTTATAGTCCATCTGGGCAGTGTAGGAACCAATTTGCTAATATCATAAAAAATATTTCAAATTGGACATTCTTAAAAAAATAAATATATTTTCTTACAAAACTTTAGAGATTTGTTAATAGAATATAACTGATAAAATACAAAAATATAGAAAACTGCCATTTTTATTAAGTTTTATCAGTTTTATGAGATTAACGAGACGTTAATTATATATTTTAATACGATTTTATGTCAAAACTAAATGTTAACTATAACTAGGGGAAGGTGAACTATAACTAGGGGAAGGTGAACTATAACTAGGGGAAGGTGAACTATAACTAGGGGAAGGTGAACTATAACTAGGGGAAGGTGAACTATAACTAGGGGAAGGTGAACTATAACTAGGGGAAGGTGAACTATAACTAGGGGAAGGTGAACTATAACTAGGGGAAGGTGAACTATAACTAGGGGAAGGTGAACTATAACTAGGGGAAGGTGAACTATAACTAGGGGAAGGTGAACTATAACTAGGGGAAGGTGAACTATAATTAGGGGAAGGTGAACTATAATTAGGGGAAGGTGAACTATAACTAGGGGAAGGTGAACTATAACTAGAGGAAGGTGAATTATAATTAGGGGAAGGTGAACTATAATTAGGTGAAGGTGAACTATAACTAGGGGAAGGTGAACTATAACTAGGGGAAGGTGAACTATAACTAGGGGAAGGTGAACTATAACTAGGGGAAGGTGAACTATAACTAGGGGAAGGTGAATTATAATTAGGGGAAGGTGAACTATAACTAGGGGAAGGTGAACTATAACTAGGGGAAGGTGAACTATAATTAGGGGAAGGTGAACTATAACTAGGGGAAGGTGAACTATAATTAGGGGAAGGTGAACTATAACTAGGGGAAGGTGAACTATAACTAGAGGAAGGTGAATTATAATTAGGGGAAGGTGAACTATAATTAGGTGAAGGTGAACTATAATTAAGGGAAGGTGAACTATAATTAGGGGAAGGTGAACTATAACTAGGGGAAGGTGAACTATAACTAGGGGAAGGTGAACTATAATTAGGGGAAGGTGAACTATAATTAGGGGAAGGTGAACTATAACTAGGGGAAGGTGAACTATAACTAGGGGAAGGTGAACTATAACTAGGGGAAGGTGAACTATAACTAGGGGAAGGTGAACTATAACTAGGGGAAGGTGAATTATAACTAGGGGAAGGTGAACTATAATTAGGGGAAGGTGAATTATAACTAGGGGAAGGTGAATTATAACTAGGGGAAGGTGAATTATAACTAGGGGAAGGTGAATTATAACTAGGGGAAGATGAACTATAACCAGGGGAAGGTGAATTATAACTAGGGGAAGGTGAATTATAACTAGGGGAAGGTGATCTATAACTAGGGGAAGGTGAATTATAACTATGGGAAGGTGAATTATAACTAGGGGAAGGTGAATTATAACTAGGGGAAGGTGAATTATAACTAGGGGAAGGTGAATTATAACTAGGGGAAGATGAATTATAACTAGGGGAAGGTGAACTATAACTAGGGGAAGGTGAATTATAACTAGGGGAAGATGAATTATAACTAGGGGAAGGTGAACTATAACTAGGGGAAGGTGAATTATAACTAGGGGAAGGTGAATTATAACTAGGGGAAGGGGAACTATCACTAGGGGAAGGTGAACTATAGAAATAAATGGTATAAAATACCGACACAATGGCAATATAAACACAAATGCAGTATAATGTGATCCTTTATTGACTACGTTTCGCCCACACAGTGGGCTTTTTCAAGTCACATCAAGTACATCATCAGATGCAGCATTCTTCACCTGACCTCAGCCGGACTATAAATACTCGCGTTCCTTCCACCCCAGGTAGTTCTGTTTGTGACTTGAAAAAGCCCACTGTGTGGGCGAAACGTAGTCAATAAAGGATCACATTATACTGCATTTGTGTTTATATTGCCAAGGTGAACTATAACTAGGGAAAGGTGAACTATAACTAGGGGAAGGTGAACTATAACCAGGGGAAGGTGAACTATAACTAGGGGAAGGTGAACTATAACTAGGGGAAGGTGAACTATAACTAGGGGAAGGTGAACTATAATTAGGGGAAGGTGAACTATAACTAGGGGAAGGTGAACTATAACTAGAGGAAGGTGAATTATAACTAGGGGAAGGTGAACTATAACTAGGGGAAGGTGAACTATAATTAGGGGAAGGTGAACTATAACTAGGGGAAGGTGAACTATAACTAGGGGAAGGTGAACTATAACTAGGGGAAGGTGAACTATAACTAGGGGAAGGTGAACTATAACTAGGGGAAGGTGAACTATAATTAGGGGAAGGTGAACTATAACTAGGGGAAGGTGAACTATAACTAGAGGAAGGTGAATTATAACTAGGGGAAGGTGAACTATAACTAGGGGAAGGTGAACTATAATTAGGGGAAGGTGAACTATAACTAGGGGAAGGTGAACTATAATTAGGGGAAGGTGAACTATAACTAGGGAAAGGTGAACTATAATTAGGGGAAGGTGAACTATAACTAGGGGAAGGTGAACTATAACTAGGGGAAGGTGAACTATAATTAGGGGAAGGTGAACTATAATTAGGGGAAGGTGAACTATAACTAGGGGAAGGTGAACTATAATTAGGGGAAGGTGAACTATAATTAGGGGAAGGTGAACTATAACTAGGGGAAGGTGAACTATAATTAGGGGAAGGTGAACTATAATTAGGGGAAGGTGAACTATAACTAGGGGAAGGTGAACTATAACTAGGGGAAGGTGAACTATAACTAGGGGAAGGTGAACTATAACTAGGGGAAGGTGAACTATAAGTAGGGGAAGGTGAACTATAAGTAGGGGAAGGTGAACTATAACTAGGGGAAGGTGAACTATAACTAGGGGAAGGTGAACTATAACTAGGGGAAGGTGAACTATAACTAGGGGAAGGTGAACTATAATTAGGGGAAGGTGAACTATAACTAGGGGAAGGTGAACTATAATTAGGGGAAGGTGAACTATAACCAGGGGAAGGTGAACTATAACTAGGGGAAGGTGAACTATAACTAGGGGAAGGTGAACTATAATTAGGGGAAGGTGAACTATAACTAGGGGAAGGTGAACTATAACTAGGGGAAGGTGAACTATAACTAGGGGAAGGTGAATTATAACTAGGGGAAGGTGAATTATAACTAGGGGAAGGTGAATTATAACTAGGGGAAGATGAACTATAACTAGGGGAAGGTGAACTATAACTAGGGGAAGGTGAATTATAACTAGGGGAAGGTGAACTATAACTAGGGGAAGGTGAACTATAATTAGGGGAAGGTGAACTATAATTAGGGGAAGGTGAACTATAACTAGGGGAAGGTGAACTATAACTAGGGGAAGGTGAATTATAACTAGGGGAAGGTGAATTATAACTAGGGGAAGGTGAATTATAACTAGGGGAAGATGAACTATAACTAGGGGAAGGTGAACTATAACTAGGGGAAGGTGAATTATAACTAGGGGAAGGTGAACTATAACTAGGGGAAGGTGAATTATAACTAGGGGAAGGTGAACTATAACTAGCTAAAGGTGAATTATAACTAGGGGAAGATTGACTATAACTAGGGGAAAGTGAATTATAACTAGGGGAAGGTGAATTATAACTAGGGGAAGGTGAACTATAATTAGGGGAAGGTGAATTATAACTAGGGGAAGGTGAATTATAACTAGGGGAAGGTGAATTATAACTAGGGGAAGGTGAATTATAACTAGGGGAAGATGAACTATAACCAGGGGAAAGTGAATTATAACTAGGGGAAGGTGAATTATAACTAGGGGAAGGTGATCTATAACTAGGGGAAGGTGAATTATAACTATGGGAAGGTGAACTATAACTAGGGGAAGGTGAATTATAACTAGGGGAAGGTGATCTATAACTAGGGGAAGGTGAATTATAACTATGGGAAGGTGAACTATAACTAGGGGAAGGTGAATTATAACTAGGGGAAGGTGAACTATAACTAGGGGAAGGTGAATTATAACTAGGGGAAGGGGAACTATCACTAGGGGAAGGTGAACTATAACTAGAGAAAGGTGAACTATAACTAGGGGAAGGTGAACTATAACCAGGGGAAAGTGAACTATAACTAGGGGAAGGTGATCTATAACTAGGGGAAGGTGAATTATAACTAGGGGAAGGTGAACTATAACTAGGGGAAGGTGATCTATAACTAGGGGAAGGTGAACTGTAACTAGGGGAAGGTGAACTGTAACTAGGGGAAGGTGAACTATAACTAGGGGAAGGTGAACTATAACCAGGGGAAAGTGAACTATAACTAGGGGAAGGTGAATTATAACTAGGGGAAGGTGAACTATAACTAGGGGAAGGTGATCTATAACTAGGGGAAGGTGAACTATAACTAGGGGAAAGTGAACTATAACTAGGGGAAGGTGAATTATAACTAGGGGAAGGTGAATTATAACTAGGGGAAGGTGAACTATAACCAGGGGAAAGTGAACTATAACTAGGGGAAGGTGAATTATAACTAGGGGAAGGTGAACTATAACTAGGGGAAGGTGATCTATAACTAGGGGAAGGTGAACTGTAACTAGGGGAAGGTGATCTATAACTAGGGGAAGGTGATCTATAACTAGGGGAAGGTGATCTATAACTAGGGGAAGGTGAACTATAACTAGGGGAAGGTGAACTATAACTAGGGGAAGGTGAATTATAACTAGGGGAAGGTGAATTATAACTAGGGGAAGGTGAATTATAACTAGGGGAAGGTGAATTATAACTAGGGGAAGGTGAATTATAACTTGGGGAAGGTGAACTATAACCAGGGGAAGGTGAACTATAACTAGGGGAAGGTGAACTATAACCAGGGGAAAGTGAACTATAACTAGGGGAAGGTGAATTATAACTAGGGGAAGGTGAACTATAACCAGGGGAAAGTGAACTATAACTAGGGGAAGGTGATCTATAACTAGGGGAAGGTGAATTATAACTAGGGGAAGGTGAACTATAACTAGGGGAAGGTGATCTATAACTAGGGGAAGGTGAACTGTAACTAGGGGAAGGTGAACTGTAACTAGGGGAAGGTGAACTATAACTAGGGGAAGGTGAACTATAACCAGGGGAAAGTGAACTATAACTAGGAGAAGGTGAATTATAACTAGGGGAAGGTGAACTATAACTAGGGGAAGGTGATCTATAACTAGGGGAAGGTGAACTATAACTAGGGGAAAGTGAACTATAACTAGGGGAAGGTGAATTATAACTAGGGGAAGGTGAATTATAACTAGGGGAAGGTGAACTATAACCAGGGGAAAGTGAACTATAACTAGGGGAAGGTGAATTATAACTAGGGGAAGGTGAACTATAACTAGGGGAAGGTGATCTATAACTAGGGGAAGGTGAACTGTAACTAGGGGAAGGTGATCTATAACTAGGGGAAGGTGATCTATAACTAGGGGAAGGTGAACTATAACTAGGGGAAGGTGAACTATAACTAGGGGAAGGTGAATTATAACTAGGGGAAGGTGAATTATAACTAGGGGAAGGTGAATTATAACTAGGGGAAGGTGAATAATAACTAGGGGAAGGTGAATTATAACTTGGGGAAGGTGAACTATAACTAGGGGAAGGTGAACTATAACCAGGGGAAGGTGAATTATAACCAGGGGAAGGTGAATTATAACTAGGGGAAGGTGAATTATAACTAGGGGAAGGTGAAGTATAACTAGGGGAAGGTGAATTATAACTAGGGGAAGGTGAACTATAACTAGGGGAAGGTGAACTATAAATAGGGGAATATGAATTATAACTAGGGGAAGGTGAATTATAACTAGGGGAAGGTTATTGGAATAACTGCTTCATTTTACCATTTGTAAGTTATCCGTAGTCACTTGTAGAGGTTAGTGTCATCACAGCCCACACCAGGGACCTTGGTTGCTAACAATCAACCAGGCTGTTGATGCCCACCACCTGCAGTTCAACGTCAGCACCACAGCCTGGCTGCTAAGCTATTGACTTGATAAACTTATCAGTTTCTTGAGGACAGTTGGGGGGAGGGTGTTTAAGAGTTCTGGTCCCCTTACACTTACTGAGTTTTCTCTGAGCGTACTCATCCTGTACCTGGTTTTCACAGACGTCTTGCATCGTCTGGAAAGCCTCTTGCTGTCGTATGTAGCGATATTAGTGAGTTTGTGACTAATACCAACATAACCTTCCAGATATAAATTATATACCTTTCTCGCCTATGTCCTAAGGAGTACATTTTGAGGGACATCAAGCGCTCTCAGTAATTTTGATGCCTGACAGAACTTATATGAGCTATGAGGAGTCTTTGTATGTTTTCTATTTCTGCAACTTCGCCTTGAAGGGGCTGTTAGTGTACAGCAATATTCCAACAGAGAGAATAAGTGATCTTAAGAGTATCACTGGATCGGCATCTTATGTTCTAGTTGTCCAACCTACCATTTTCCTTGTGGATGCAATAACAATAATGTTGTGCTCCTTGAATAGAAGATAATCTGACATTACTCCCACATTTCTCATTAACTTTCGCTCTCTTGCAGAATTTGAATGTATCTTGTATTCTGATTTCCTTTTCACTTCCTCAGTTCGTAGTAAACAACATAGTAAGTGGAATTTGTGCTCCTTGACCATCACATTGTTGTCAGTGGCCCACTGAAGACTTGGTTAATGTCAGCTTAGAGGCTCGCCGGGTCTTCTATGGATGTCGCACTCACATACATTCTAGTATAATCTTCAAAGGATTATATATTGTTATTTTATGTACTCCTTATTCTCATATCAGACATAGACAGAGATATACACCACAGCACCGTATCATCCTTTGCGGATGATACTAGGATCTACATGAGGCTGTCATCTGCTGAGGACGCGGTTAACCTCCAAGAAGATATAAACAAAGTTTTCCAGTGGGCAACGGTAAACAATATGATGTTCAATGAGGACAAATTCCAACTACTCCGTTATGGAAAACTGGAGGAGATAATAGTAGAACAGTATACTGCAGACTCTGGCCATACAATAGAGCGGAAAAATAATGTAAGGGACCTGGGAGCAGTAATGTCTGAGGATCTCACTTTCAAGGATCACAACAGTGCCAAGATCGCACGTGCAAAGAAAATGATAGAATGGATAATGAGAACGTTCAAAAGGAGAGATGCCAAGCCAATGATGATCCTTTTCAAATCACTTGTTCTCTCTAGGCTGGAATACTGCTGTACATTAACATCTCCATTCAAAGCAGGTGAAATCGCACATCTAGAGAGTGTACAGAGATCCTTTACTGCACGTATAAGTTCTGTCAAGCACCTTAACTACTGGGAACGCTTGGAAGCACTTGACTTGTACTCGTTGGAACGCAGGAGGGAGAGATATATCATAATCTACCCTTGGAAAATCTTGGAACGAATGGTCCCAAATCTGCACACAGAAATCACTCCCTACGAAAGTAAAAGACTGGGCAGGCGATGCAATATGCCCCCAATAAAAAGTAGGGACGCCATTGGTACACTAAGGGAAAACACCATAAGTGTCCAGGGCCCAAGACTGTTCAATAGCCTCTCATCAAGCATTAGGGGAATTGCCAATAAACCCCTGGCTGCCTTCAAGAGAGAGCTGGACAGATACCTAAAGTCAGTGCCGGATCAGCCGGGCTGTGGCTCGTACGCTGGACTGCGTGCGGCCAGCAGTAACAGCCCTGATCAGGCCCTGATCCATCGGGAGGCCTGGTCATGGACCGGGCCGCGAGGGCGTTAATCCCCGGAATAACCTCCAGGTGCCTGTCTACGTCATGTACGAGAAGTGGAGTACTGTGCCTTGGAAACAGAACTTTTCATCAGTAGATCTTGATTTCAGTGTTTATTACTCTTTGGTAGAAAGTTATATATTCATTGTGCAATTTTTATTTGGCGTACACACATCCTGCAGTCCATCAACAATCAGCTAAAAACCTGGTAGCTTAGTGGCAGCAAGAATGAAAGGGATCACTGCTTGCACTGGAGGAAAAAACACCATTTATAAATTTCAACCAGGGTGAAGGGAAAGCTCCAAATTAGCTATTCTTTTAACTAGTATTCGTCTTGGCAGTCAGTCCCTTGCCTGCTTTCAGTTGATCAACACATGCCAGAGTTCTGTCCTCTGGATGGGTATATAAGCTGTAGCCAGCGAGAGTACTCTTCTTCTCTTGTATCTGCCAAAATATCATGTGGAGTGTAAACACAACACGGAGGTAGTAATCTTGTTTCCTTACAAGACTTCTACACTTGTTCCAGAAATATAGTCTATCAGCTGGTGCTAGGTTAAAAAATCTAGGCCCGTGGATGTTGATATAATACCTTTATACCTCTGATGAGTTTCGAGAGGTTTTTCTGCTCCCAAAGCCCGGTCTTGGGCCAGGCTGGTCTTGGGCCAGGCTGGTCTTGGGCCAGGCTGGTCTTGGGCCAGGCTGGTCTGGGGCTTACCTGGGTGTTCGTTTGCTTTATGAGACGGTGTATGTTTTTGTGTTGTACTTGATAAAGTTCAGGTCTAGGTAAAACAATAGAGCAGTAGTAAATGTTCCCCTACAACAGTCTTTCTCCACTCGTCAACTTACACCATCCTATATTACACTTAACTTTAGGGTGTGAGCAGAGCGCTCTACCACAGAGCTAGAGCAGCAACAACAATCTCTCACTGTTGTACCGGCCTGTGATCCGGCATTTACCATCCTCACCAACACAACGTTTCCACTGAGCCTCAGCCTCCAGCACCGGTGTGGACAGGAAGGTATTAACGGATGTCTCACAGACGGTCATTCAAGGTAATTATGACTGTGTGTCATAAGTCACTTAGACGAGCACTGTGGGAGGCTGGGAGAGCAACCTCTTATCACTTGTACTTACGTGTAATGTTGTCTATAATGACGACACCTCGAGGCTCCGTTGGGAACGCACTTGGTTCACATACTGAGTGTCTATGGTTCGATTTCCGGCATGGGTGGAAACGTTAGGTATGTTTCCTAACACCTGTTGTCCCTGTTCGCCTAGCATTAAGTAGGTACCTGGGTGTTAGTCAACTGTTGTGGGTGGCATCCTGGGGGTGGTAGTATACCTTAGTGCTGGGCTTTAAAATGAGCTGAGGTACAATAACATCTCTTAGCCTATAAAATTTATGCAAAAACAAAAAACTGTGTCAACAACCAGGATAACTGGTAGGGATTATCTACACAGTGAAACAGTGTCTTGACATGGGTCGAAGAGTCATCTATTCTGAGAGCCTAGTGATTCCAGCCCTATATTTGCTGGGAGGGAAATTGCTATCAGACAGTGAGGGTACCGTTGGCCTATGAATGGGGAGCGGAAAGTGGTAACACACGGTGGCGTCTGTCATCTTATATCAAACAGTGTAGCTAACAGCTACTGCCAAGAATACATCTGTGATGTCTCCTTTCCAATGTATGAAAATTAAAAAAATCTTTTCAAAGCCAGCAAGAAACTAGGCTCCGGTGGTGCCACTTTATTCCTGGGAGGCTCTAGAGCTGTCTACCAACCACGGTGGTGCCACCTTGTTCCTGGGAGGCTCTAGAGCTGTCTACTAACCACGGTGGTGCCACCTTGTTCCTGGGAGGCTCTAGAGCTGTCTACTAACCACGGTGGTGCCACCTTGTTCCTGGGAGGCTCTAGAGCTGTCTACCAACCACGGTGGTGCCACCTTGTTCCTGGGAGGCTCTAGAGCTGTCTACCAACCACGGTGGTGCCACCTTGTTCCTGGGAGGCTCTAGAGCTGTCTACTAACCACGGTGGTGCCACCTTGTTCCTGGGAGGCTCTAGAGCTGTCTACCAACCACGGTGGTGCCACCTTGTTCCTGGGAGGCTCTAGAGCTGTCTACCAACCACGGTGGTGCCACCTTGTTCCTGGGAGGCTCTAGAGCTGTCTACTAACCACGGTGGTGCCACCTTGTTCCTGGGAGGCTCTAGAGCTGTCTACCAACCACGGTGGTGCCACCTTGTTCCTGGGAGGCTCTAGAGCTGTCTACCAACCACGGTGGTGCCACCTTGTTCCTGGGAGGCTCTAGAGCTGTCTACTAACCACGGTGGTGCCACCTTGTTCCTGGGAGGCTCTAGAGCTGTCTACTAACCACGGTGGTGCCACCTTGTTCCTGGGAGGCTCTAAAGCTGTCTACCAACCACGGTGGTGTCACCTTGTTCCTGGGAGGCTCTAGAGCTGTTTACCAACACTGGTCCAAGGTGGGGAGGAAGCCACGGGGGTTTCCAGGGAAATTCCCGACCATTTAACTGTTTGCCAGTTACGGTGATCTTGAATAACTTAAAATATCATAACTCCATCTGACGTGTGTCGCTAGTTAGGGAGTCCCTCGCACAACCTGGAGTGTCGCTAGTTAGGGAGTCCCTCGCACAACCTGGAGTGTCGCTAGTTAGGGAGTCCCTCGCACAACCTGGAGTGTCGCTAGTTAGGGAGACCCTCGCACAACCTGGAGTGTGTCGCTAGTTAGGGAGACCCTCGCACAACCTGGAGTGTGTCGCTAGTTAGGGAGTCCCTCGCACAACCTGGAGTGTGTCGCTAGTTAGGGAGTCCCTCGCACAACCTGGAGTGTGTCGCTAGTTAGGGAGACCCTCGCACAACCTGGAGTGTGTCGCTAGTTAGGGAGACCCTCGCACAACCTGGAGTGTGTCGCTAGTTAGGGAGTCCCTCGCACAACCTGGAGTGTGTCGCTAGTTAGGGAGTCCCTCGCACAACCTGGAGTGTGTCGCTAGTTAGGGAGACCCTCGCACAACCTGGAGAGTGTCGCTAGTTAGGGAGACCCTCGCACAACCTGGAGTGTGTCGCTAGTTAGGGAGTCCCTCGCACAACCTGGAGTGTGTCGCTAGTTAGGGAGACCCTCGCACAACCTGGAGTGTGTCGCTAGTTAGGGAGTCCCTCGCACAACCTGGAGTGTGTCGCTAGTTAGGGAGTCCCTCGCACAACCTGGAGTGTGTCGCTAGTTAGGGAGACCCCTCGCACAACCTGGAGTGTGTCGCTAGTTAGGGAGACCCTCGCACAACCTGGAGTGTGTCGCTAGTTAGGGAGACCCTCGCACAACCTGGAGTGTGTCGCTAGTTAGGGAGACCCTCGCACAACCTGGAGTGTGTCGCTAGTTAGGGAGACCCTCGCACAACCTGGAGTGTCGCTAGTTAGGGAGTCCCTCGCTCAACCTGGAGTGTGTCGCTAGTTAGGGAGTCCCTCGCTCAACCTGGAGTGTGTCGCTAGTTAGGGAGTCCCTCGCACAACCTGGAGTGTGTCGCTAGTTAGGGGGTCCCTCGCACAACCTGGAGTGTGTCGCTAGTTAGGGAGACCCTCGCACAACCTGGAGTGTGTCGCTAGTTAGGGAGACCCTCGCACAACCTGGAGTGTCGCTAGTTAGGGAGTCCCTCGCACAACATGGAGTGTGTCGCTAGTTAGGGAGACCCTCGCACAACCTGGAGTGTCGCTAGTTAGGGAGTCCCTCGCACAACCTGGAGTGTGTCGCTAGTTACGGAGTCCCTCGCACAACCTGGAGTGTCGCTAGTTAGGGAGTCCCTCGCACAACCTGGAGTGTCGCTAGTTAGGGAGACCCTCGCACAACCTGGAGTGTCGCTAGTTAGGGAGACCCTCGCACAACCTGGAGTGTCGCTAGTTAGGGAGTCCCTCGCACAACCTGGAGTGTCGCTAGTTAGGGAGTCCCTCGCACAACCTGGAGTGTCGCTAGTTAGGGAGTCCCTCGCACAACCTGGAGTGTCGCTAGTTAGGGAGACCCTCGCACAACCTGGAGTGTCGCTAGTTAGGGAGTCCCTCGCACAACCTGGAGTGTCGCTAGTTAGGGAGTCCCTCGCACAACCTGGTGTGTCGCTAGTTAGGGAGTCCCTCGCACAACCTGGAGTGTCGCTAGTTAGGGAGACCCTCGCACAACCTGGAGTGTCGCTAGTTAGGGAGTCCCTCGCACAACCTGGAGTGTCGCTAGTTAGGGAGTCCCTCGCACAACCTGGAGTGTCGCTAGTTGGGGAGACCCTGGCACAACCTGGAGTGTGTCGCTAGTTAGGGAGTCCCTCGCACAACCTGGAGTGTGTCGCTAGTTAGGGAGTCACTCGCACAACCTGGAGTGTGTCGCTAGTTAGGGAGACCCTCGCACAACCTGGAGTGTGTCGCTAGTTAGGGAGTCCCTCGCACAACCTGGAGTGTGTCGCTAGTTAGGGAGTCCCTCGCACAACCTGGAGTGTGTCGCTAGTTAGGGAGTCCCTCGCACAACCTGGAGTGTCGCTAGTTTGGGAGTCCCTCGCACAACCTGGAGTGTGTCGCTAGTTAGGGAGTCCCTCTCACAACCTGGAGTGTCGCTAGTTAGGGAGACCCTCGCACAACCTGGAGTGTGTCGCTAGTTAGGGAGTCACTCGCACAACCTGGAGTGTGTCGTTAGTTAGGGAGACCCTCGCACAACCTGGAGTGTGTCGCTAGTTAGGGAGTCCCTCGCACAACCTGGAGTGTGTCGCTAGTTAGGGAGTCCCTCGCACAACCTGGAGTGTCGCTAGTTTGGGAGTCCCTCGCACAACCTGGAGTGTGTCGCTAGTTAGGGAGTCACTCGCACAACCTGGAGTGTGTCGCTATTTAGGGAGACCCTCGCACAACCTGGAGTGTGTCGCTAGTTAGGGAGTCCCTCGCACAACCTGGAGTGTGTCGCTAGTTAGGGAGACCCTCGCACAACCTGAAGTGTGTCGCTAGTTAGGGAGTCCCTAGCACAAACTGGAGTGTGTCGCTAGTTAGGGAGACCCTCGCACAACCTGGAGTGTGTCGCTAGTTAGGGAGTCCCTCGCACAACCTGGAGTGTCGCTAGTTAGGGAGTACCTCGCACAACCTGGAGTGTGTCGATAGTTAGGGAGTCCCTCGCACAACCTGGAGTGTCGCTAGTTAGGGAGTCCCTCGCACAACCTGGAGTGTGTCGCTAGTTAGGGAGACCCTCGCACAACCTGGAGTGTGTCGCTAGTTAGGGAGACCCTCGCACAACCTGGAGTGTGTCCCTAGTTAGGGAGACCCTCGCACAACCTGGAGTGTGTCGCTAGTTAGGGAGTCCCTCGCACAACCTGGAGTGTGTCGCTAGTTAGGGAGTCCCTCGCACAACCTGGAGTGTGTTGCTAGTTAGGGAGACCCTCGCACAACCTGGAGTGTGTCGCTAGTTAGGGAGTCCCTCGCACAACCTGGAGTGTCGCTAGTTTGGGAGTCCCTCGCACAACCTGGAGTGTCGCTAGTTTGGGAGTCCCTCGCACAACCTGGAGTGTGTCGCTAGTTAGGGAGACTCTCGCACAACCTGGAGTGTGTCGCTAGTTAGGGAGTCCCTCGCACAACCTGGAGTGTCCCTAGTTTGGGAGTCCCTCGCACAACCTGGAGTGTGTCGCTAGTTAGGGAGTCCCTCGCACAACCTGGAGTGTCCCTAGTTTGGGAGTCCCTCGCACAACCTGGAGTGTGTCGCTAGTTAGGGAGTCACTCGCACAACCTGGAGTGTGTCGCTAGTTAGGGAGACCCTCGCACAACCTGGAGTGTGTCGCTAGTTAGGGAGTCCCTCGCACAACCTGGATTGTGTTGCTAGTTAGGGAGTCCCTCGCACAACCTGGAGTGTGTCGCTAGTTAGGGAGACCCTCGCACAACCTGGAGTGTGTCGCTAGTTAGGGAGACCCTCGCACAACCTGGAGTGTGTCGCTAGTTAGGGAGTCCCTCGCACAACCTGGAGCGTCGCTAGTTAGGGAGACCCTAGCACAACCTGGAGCATCGCTAGTTAGGGAGACCCTCGCACAACCTGGAGTGTGTCGCTAGATAGGGAGACCCTCGCACAACCTGGAGTGTGTCGCTAGTTAGGGAGACCCTAGCACAACCTGGAGTGTGTCGCTAGTTAGGGAGACCCTAGCACAACCTGGAGCGTCGCTAGTTAGGGAGACCCTAGCACAACCTGGAGCGTCGCTAGTTAGGGAGACCCTCGCACAACCTGGAGTGTGTCGCTAGTTAGGGAGACCCTAGCACAACCTGGAGTGTGTCGCTAGTTAGGGAGACCCTAGCACAACCTGGAGCGTCGCTAGTTAGGGAGACCCTAGCACAACCTGGAGCGTCGCTAGTTAGGGAGACCCTCGCAAAACCTGGAGTGTGTCGCTAGTTAGGGAGACCCTCGCACAACCTGGAGTGTGTCGCTAGATAGGGAGACCCTCGCACAACCTGGAGTGTGTCGCTAGATAGGGAGACCCTCGCACAACCTGGAGTGTCAGGGGCACGTCAGTTCCTCTCTTCTGTGTCATTTTCCCCTATAATCCACCTTGCCCATAATTAATATCGCATTTGCTTTGTCTGCTTTCGTAAGGTGAAGTCTAGGAAAGATCCTGGACTTCGCCTTACGAAAGCAGACAAAGCAAATGCGATAATAATTATGGACAAAGCAGATTATAGGGGAAAATAAATATGATATTAGGAGACAGGGAAAGTCAGTGTGTTGTGGAGTCTGCAGTGTTCTACCCAAAATCACTCTTCAACTTCTAATTAACATGGTGTGACATGATCATCAGTCACACCTCATGTCACTTAAGCGCGTGATAAAATCTCCTCTTGAGAGACTAGACACTGGTGTCACCTAAAATCGTATTAAATAGTTGTAACTCACGAAGGTAGATGTTCCAACAAAAACACTTGAAAACTTTCACATTTTACACGTCACAATCTTTGAAAGTTTTAAGAAGCAAAGTTTGAAACCAGGTGGAACTGCAACTTCTCACTATCGAAACTGTTAGTCTCTAAAAACAATCTTGCTACTTCTGTCAAGGCTGAGGAACTGACACCTCAATTCTCTACTACTATTCCATTATATTTGATACTTCTATATTCGGTTTTAGAAGTCTGCTGTGCTGGCGAAACGTTTCGGCAATAGATACCCAAGTGTTGCAGCTGCCAACGCCCCTGGGATAGGGTCACTACCACTACTGAACGATTCACTGAATAACAACGTCACATCAAACTCGTGTTAGGTGAGTTTACTTGATGACTGTAATAATCCACCACTGTGCTGAGTCATCCACAGGTCAAGGTACTCGCCCCAGTCATCTTTCTCACCCTCCACCATGCTGAGTCATCCACAGGTCATGGTACTCACCCCAGTTATCTTTCTCACCCTCCACCGTGCTGAGTCATCCACAGGTCATGGTACTCACCCCAGTTATCTTTCTCACCCTCCACCGTGCTGAGTCATCCACAGGTCAAGGTACTCGCCCCAGTCATCTTTCTCACCCTCCACCGTGCTGAGTCATCCACAGGTCAAGGTACTCGCCCCAGTCATCTTTCTCACCCTCCACCGTGCTGAGTCATCCACAGGTCATGGTACTCGCCCCAGTCATCTTTCTCACCCTCCACCGTGCTGAGTCATCCACAGGTCAAGGTACTCGCCCCAGTCATCTTTCTCACCCTCCACCGTGCTGAGTCATCCACAGGTCATGGTACTCGCCCCAGTCATCTTTCTCACCCTCCACCGTGCTGAGTCATCCACAGGTCATGGTACTCGCCCCAGTTATCTTTCTCACCCTCCACCGTGCTGAGTCATCCACAGGTCAAGGTACTCGCCCCAGTCATCTTTCTCACCCTCCACCATGCTGAGTCATCCACAGGTCAAGGTACTCGCCCCAGTCATCTTTCTCACCCTCCACCATGCTGAGTCATCCACAGGTCATGGTACTCGCCCCAGTCATCTTTCTCACCCTCCACCATGCTGAATCATCCACAGGTCATGGTACTCGCCCCAGTCATCTTTCTCACCCTCCACCGTGCTGAACCAAACACAGGTCATGGTACTCGCCCCAGTCATCTTTCTCACCCTCCACCGTGCTGAACCAAACACAGGTCATGGTACTCGCCCCAGTCATCTTTCTCACCCTCCACCGTGCTGAACCAAACACAGGTCATGGTACTCGCCCCAGTCATCTTTCTCACCCTCCACCGTGCTTAACCAAACACAGGTCATGGTACTCGCCCCAGTCATCTTTCTCACCCTCCACCGTGCTGAACCAAACACAGGTCATGGTACTCGCCCCAGTCATCTTTCTCACCCTCCACCGTGCTGAACCAAACACAGGTCATGGTACTCGCCCCAGTCATCTTTCTCACCCTCCACCGTGCTGAACCAAACACAGGTCAAGGTACTCGCCCCAGTCATCTTTCTCACCCTCCGCCATGCTGAGTCATCCACAGGTCATGGTACTCGCCCCAATCATCTTTCTCACCCTCCACCATGCTGAATCATCCACAGGTCATGGTACTCGCCCCAGTCATCTTTCTCACCCTCCACCGTGCTGAACCAAACACAGGTCATGGTACTCGCCCCAGTCATCTTTCTCACCCTCTGCCATGCTGAGTCATCCACAGGTCATGGAACTCGCCCCAGTCATCTTTCTCACCCTCCACCGTGCTGAGTCATCCACAGGTCATGGTACTCGCCCCAGTCATCTTTCTCACCCTCCACCGTGCTGAACCAAACACAGGTCATGGTACTCGCCCCAGTCATCTTTCTCACCCTCCGCCATGCTGAGTCATCCACAGGTCATGGTACTCGCCACAGTCATCTTTCTCACCCTCCACCGTGCTGAGTCATCCACAGGTCAAGGTACTCGCCCCAGTCATCTTTCTCACCCTCCACCGTGCTGAGTCATCCACAGGTCATGGTACTCGCCCCAGTCATCTTTCTCACCCTCCACCATGCTGAGTCATCCACAGGTCATGGTACTCGCCCCAGTCATCTTTCTCACCCTCCACCATGCTGAGTCATCCACAGGTCATGGTACTCGCCCCAGTCATCTTTCTCACCCTCCACCATGCTGAGTCATCCACAGGTCATGGTACTCGCCCCAGTCATCTTTCTCACCCTCCACCATGCTGAGTCATCCACAGGTCATGGTACTCGCCCCAGTCATCTTTCTCACCCTCCATAATGCTGAGTCATCCACAGGTCATGGTACTCGCCCCAGTCATCTTTCTCACCCTCCACCGTGCTGAGTCATCCACAGGTCATGGTACTCGCCCCAGTCATCTTTCTCACCCTCCACCATGCTGAGTCATCCACAGGTCATGGTACTCGCCCCAGTCATCTTTCTCAACCTCCACCATGCTGAGTCATCCAGAGGTCATGGTACTCGCCCCAGTCATCTTTCTCACCCTCCACCGTGCTGAGTCATCCACAGGTCATGGTACTCGCCCCAGTCATCTTTCTCACCCTCCACCGTGCTGAGTCATCCACAGGTCAAGGTACTCGCCCCAGTCATCTTTCTCACCCTCCACCATGCTGAGTCATCCACAGGTCAAGGTACTCGCCCCAGTCATCTTTCTCACCCTCCACCATGCTGAGTCATCCACAGGTCAAGGTACTCGCCCCAGTCATCTTTCTCACCCTCCACCATGCTGAGTCATCCACAGGTCAAGGTACTCGCCCCAGTCATCTTTCTCACCCTCCACCGTGCTGAACCAAACACAGGTCATGGTACTCGCCCCAGTCATCTTTCTCACCCTCCACCGAGCTGAGTCATCCACAGGTCAAGGTACTCGCCCCAGTCATCTTTCTCACCCTCCACCATGCTGAGTCATCCACAGGTCAAGGTACTCGCCCCAGTCATCTTTCTCACCCTCCACCGTGCTGAGTCATCCACAGGTCATGGTACTCGCCCCAGTCATCTTTCTCACCCTCCACCGTGCTGAACCAAGCACAGGTCAAGGTACTCGCCCCAGTCATCTTTCTCACCCTCCACCGTGCTGAGTCATCCACAGGTCAAGGTACTCGCCCCAGTCATCTTTCTCACCCTCCACCGTGCTGAACCAAACACAGGTCAAGGTACTCGCCCCAGTCATCTTTCTCACCCTCCACCCTGCTGAGTCATCCACAGGTCAAGGTACTCGCCCCAGTCATCTTTCTCACCCTCCACCGTGCTGAACCAAACACAGGTCATGGTACTCGCCCCAGTCATCTTTCTCACCCTCCACCGTGCTGAGTCATCCACAGGTCATGGTACTCGCCACAGTCATTTTGCTCACCCTCCACCGTGCTGAACCAAACACAGGTCAAGGTACTCGCCCCAGTCATTTTTCTCACCCTCCACCGTGCTGAACCAAACACAGGTCAAGGTACTCGCCCCAGTCATCTTTCTCACCCTCCACCGTGCTGAACCAAACACAGGTCATGGTACTCGCACCAGTCATCTTTCTCACCCTCCACCGTGCTGAGTCATCCACAGGTCATGGTACTCGCCCCAGTCATTTTTCTCACCCTCCACCGTGCTGAACCAAACACAGGTCAAGGTACTCGCCCCAGTCATTTTTCTTACCCTCCACCGTGCTGAACCAAACACAGGTCAAGGTACTCGCCCCAGTCATCTTTCTCACCCTCCACCGTGCTGAACCAAACACAGGTCAAGGTACTCGCCCCAGTCATCTTTCTCACCCTCCACCGTGCTGAACCAAACACAGGTCAAGGTACTCGCCCCAGTCATCTTTCTCACCCTCCACCGTGCTGAGTCATCCACAGGTCATGGTACTCGCCCCAGTCATCTTTCTCACCCTCCACCATGCTGAACCAAACACAGGTCAAGGTACTCGCCCCAGTCATCTTTCTCACCCTCCACCGTGCTGAGTCATCCACAGGTCAAGGTACTCGCCCCAGTCATCTTTCTCACCCTCAACCGTGCTGAACCAAACACAGGTCAAGGTACTCGCCCCAGTCATCTTTCTCACCCTCCACCGTGCTGAACCAAACACAGATCAAGGTACTCGCCCCAGTCATCTTTCTCACCCTCCACCGTGCTGAACCAAACACAGGTCAAGGTACTCGCCCCAGTCATCTTTCTCACTCTCCACCGTGCTGAACCAAACACAGGTCATGGTACTCGCCCCAGTCATCTTTCTCACCCTCCACCGTGCTGAACCAAACACAGGTCATGGTACTCGCCCCAGTCATCTTTCTCACCCTCCACCGTGCTGAACCAAACACAGGTCATGGTACTCGCCCCAGTCATCTTTCTCACCCTCCACCGTGCTGAACCAAACACAGGTCATGGTACTCGCCCCAGTCATCTTTCTCAACCTCCACCATGCTGAACTAAACACAGATCATGGTACTCGCCCCAGTCATCTTTCTCAACCTCCACCATGCTGAACCAAACACAGATCATGGTACTCGCCCCAGTCATCTTTCTCAACCTCCACCATGCTGAACCAAACACAGATCATGGTACTCGCCCCAGTCATCTTTCTCACCCTCCACCGTGCTGAACCAAACACAGGTCATGGTACTCGCCCCAGTCATCTTTCTCACCCTCCACCGTGAACCAAACACAGGTCATGGTACTCGCCCCAGTCATCTTTCTCACCCTCCACCGTGCTGAACCAAACACAGGTCATGGTACTCGCCCCAGTCATCTTTCTCACCCTCCACCATGCTGAGTCATCCACAGGTCAAGGTACTCGCCCCAGTCATCTTTCTCACCCTCCACCGTGCTGAACCAAACACAGGTCATGGTACTCGCCCCAGTCATCTTTCTCACCCTCCACCGTGCTGAACCAAACACAGGTCATGGTACTCGCCCCAGTCATCTTTCTCACCCTCCACCGTGCTGAACCAAACACAGGTCATGGTACTCGCCCCAGTCATCTTTCTCAACCTCCACCGTGCTGAACCAAACATAGGTCATGGTACTCGCCCCAGTCATCTTTCTCAACCTCCACCGTGCTGAACCAAACACAGGTCATGGTACTCGCCCCAGTCATCTTTCTCACCCTCCACCGTGCTGAACCAAACACAGGTCAAGGTACTCGCCCCAGTCATCTTTCTCAACCTCCACCGTGCTGAACCAAACACAGGTCATGGTACTCGCCCCAGTCATCTTTCTCACCCTCCACCATGCTGAACCAAACACAGGTCATGGTACTCGCCCCAGTCATCTTTCTCACCCTCCACCGTGCTGAACCAAACACAGGTCAAGGTACTCGCCCCAGTCATCTTTCTCACCCTCCACCATGCTGAACCAAACACAGGTCATGGTACTCGCCCCAGTCATCTTTCTCACCCTCCACCGTGCTGAACCAAACACAGGTCAAGGTACTCGCCCCAGTCATCTTTCTCACCCTCCACCGTGCTGAACCAAACACAGGTCAAGGTACTCGCACCAGTCATCTTTCTCACCCTCCACCGTGCTGAACCAAACACAGGTCAAGGTACTCGCCCCAGTCATCTTTCTCACCCTCCACCGTGCTGAACCAAACACAGGTCAAGGTACTCGCCCCAGTCATCTTTCTCACCCTCCACCGTGCTGAACCAAACACAGGTCAAGGTACTCGCACCAGTCATCTTTCTCACCCTCCACCGTGCTGAACCAAACACAGGTCAAGGTACTCGCCCCAGTCATCTTTCTCACCCTCCACCGTGCTGAACCAAACACAGGTCAAGGTACTCGCCCCAGTCATCTTTCTCACCCTCCACCGTGCTGAACCAAACACAGGTCAAGGTACTCGCACCAGTCATCTTTCTCACCCTCCACCGTGCTGAACCAAACACAGGTCAAGGTACTCGCCCCAGTCATCTTTCTCATATGCCCCAAGACATAAATCTTTGAAAAACACTAATAATTTTTAATAAGATGAAAGTAAAATGTGTACAAACCTCCAAGACTAATATATAAACAAGTCTTTCACTGGACTATAGAAACAATATACTGATCAACTAACATTACTTTTAAGATTCCACTATGGAAAAAAATATACTGGTATGTGATGGAAGGGAAAACACAAGACTATCAAATTTTAATGTAAAGCAGGGGGGAGAGAGAGAGAGAGAGAGAGAGAGAGAGAGAGAGAGAGAGAGAGAGAGAGAGAGAGAGAGAGAGAGAGATTATAGTTGACAGGGTGAGTGAAACACACACACAAGTGCAGATAAAAGTTGTTTACCTGAAAAAGTCTCTTTCACAAGTGAAACATATTGTCTATAAAAGTTATGTTGCAACCGGGAGATATTATATCACAATATTATTACTATCACACCTGGAAGAACGAGTGTAAGTTGGATAACAAGAACAATGTGAGAGGAGGCGACAGCAAGAACACATTAACAATACTATCACAAGTGCAACAACAATTACAGACAAGATAACTTTCTTAAGAAGAGATGCCGCGGGAACGATGACATCATTTCTGACTTTTACTTTCAGGACTGACGTCTTACTGAACAATAACAGCCACATTAATAACTAGAACAACTGCACAGCTGTGAGAACATTCACTGTAAACAAAAGTCTCTCTCTGACAGTCTTAGATCATTAACAAGCCCAGAAAGAGAAAAGAGCGCGTTAGAAAGCGAGAGGTCACGTCAAGGTACTGAAGTAAGGAGATAAATAAGGTCAGGTTTAATGTAAATGAAGAAAGATTTTTTTTATGCCCATGTAAGATGACATAAATCAGCAATCTTGCCAGAGTGCAAAATATTTAACAAGCTTCCTTTTCACGTTAATGTAACAAAACGGTAGTATTTATAAATACTGTACTTGAAAAGGACTAGTTTATGGCTGACTATGGTCAGCAGGGTTATGAATGAAGTATAAAATGTTTAAATCAGGGTGATACTAGATGCTAGAATGTATATAAATAAGAAAGAACATTAAACAACAACTTGCAGTTGAATACATTTACATGGAAGAATCCACTAAACCAACAACCTTAATATTCCAACACCTTCAGGATGCTACGCTACTTGACTCCTGGAGGTGGGAAGTCCGGATAACCCATTTCCCCGAGTCCCTTCGTGTTACCTTGCTCACACTCCAACCGCATGTCAAACCATAAAAACCGCTTGCCTCCGCTCACTCCTAACACGTTAATATAAGCCTGTTGAATGTCCAAGCCACTAACACTTAAAACCTCCTTTACCCCCTCCCTCTAACCTTTCCTAGGACGACACCTACCCTTCCACTTCAGATTATATGTCCTCATAGTCATCCTATTTTCCTCCAGCCTCTCAAAATATCCAAACACCTCAACAACCCCTCCTCAGCTCTCTGGATAATACTTTTAGTAACCCCGCACCTCCTCCTAATCTCCAAACTACGAATTCTCTGCATAATATTCACACCACACATTGCCCTCAGACACCACATCTCCATTGCTTCCAGCTTCCTAGTCGCTGCAACACTCACAACCCATGATTCACAAACACAGCTGCAATATTCACAACCCATGCTTCACAAACATACAGCTGCAATATTCACAACCCATGATTCACACACATACAGCAGCAATATTCACAACCCATGATTCACACACATACAACAGTCTTGATACTACTATACAACGGTACATTTCTCCTTCTGCCTCCATGGATAATGTTCTTTGTCTCCACAGATGCCTCAGTGCATTACCCATCATTTTAAATTCTATAGTGCATCTCATCTCTCATAGAACCACAAGAGAGTGTATGTGTGTTTCAGGTGTAACACATACACTGGTGTTGACTTATCCATCATACAAGTGGTAGTTGAGCATGCTGCTTCAGCACTGCTACAGTTGACACGTGATATAACAAGGAACTTTCTTTGGTCATGTATAATTGCAGTGATAGTGGTACTATAAGCTTAACACTAAGATCAGTGTGGTGACAGTGTTGGTGAGGCAGTGTGATGACAGTGTTGGTGAGGCAGTGTGATGACAGTGTTGGTGAGGCAGTGTGGTGACAGTGTTGGTGAGGCAGTGTGATGACAGTGTTGGTGAGGCAGTGTGGTGAGGACATGTAATATGACTAAATTTTCACTCCACAAATTCGAAATAAGACTATATTAGACACGAGACTGGCACCAGATATTGTTATTACTGTCCTGACATGTGTATGGAGGAGAGCAACACAGCCCCAGCATCTGTCACAGAGAATAACTGGTAATGTAATAATTACCTGCCTGTCTCTCTGCACACACAAGGTAGTGGAAGCATGGCCGCTCCTGGCCCACCACTAGTCACCTCTGTCCAGCCTCCACCAGCGGTCCTCAACTAAGGAAATACCGTGTATCCCACCATCACCGGGTTACCAAGTGGATAAGACCCGGGCCGGGACAGTACTGGTCAATCTCATCCAATCAAAATTTAAATTCAGTTTCCATAACCTATTCTTCAGTACCGTAATCTGATAATGGGCCAAGACAGACCATAGTACCATCTAGATTATACTCCTTTTTTTGTGACTTAGGTATAAACAGTTGTATTTTACTGAGAGGAATAAAGAAGAGTAGCATGTGGTGGTAACAGTGAGTAACGTGAACCCCGTCGCCCCTTACTGTTGCATGCATCAACTGAGGTTACTAGCATGTCAGTCTTAACCCTCCCCACATACCTACCACCACCACTCTACCCTCCAGTCTGGTACCCCCTACTGAAATACAACCCCTACCCTCCTTACATACACCCCCGCCTTGTACATGAAAAGCCATACCACGGGTAGGGTTAGAACCCGCAATCCGAGTCACAAAACTTCAGACCATCGCGTTAGCCACTGGACCAGCTGGCTACAATAAGATTCATCAAACTAGGTATATTTCTACACCATAGGAAGGTTAGCATAGGCACCACTGTGACCACAAATGCAAGATTCGTCTGTAAAAACCTGCAAACTGTAAAAGCTCAAAATCTGGTTAATTAAAAAGATTCTGATATTATCCTAACACCACAAAACTGAAAAAGCAATAAGTAACATGCATATGCACTTTACCTCAGGCCCAGACTCGTGGAACTGTGTGTGTGCATCAAGAACTGCAAGAAATACCTTTCACGTGCCTGGAGAGGCAGCATGGACACACGGGGTTATCCAACAGCCACAACACTGTGTCCTCCTTTACGGATGACACCGTGATTCGCATGACAGTGTCATCCATTGAAAATACTGCAAATCTCCAAGAGGACATCAATCAAATCTTTAAATGGGTCGCAGAAAACAATATGAAGTTCAATGGAAACAAATTTGAATTACTCAGTTATGGAAAACTCGAGGAAACTAAAACTGTATCGGAGTATAAAGCAAATTCCAACCAAACAATAGAACGAAAAGCTAATGATAATGTCAGAGAATCTCACTGTAAAAGATCATAACAATGTATCTGCCACATCTGCTAGGACACTGACAGGATGGATAATGAGAACCTTCAAAATGAGATATGCCAAACCCGTGATAACTCTTCAAATCGCATGTTCTCTCTAGGCTGGAATATTGCTGTACACTAACGGTCCCTTTCAAGGCTGGCGAAACTACAGATCTGGAGAATATGCAGAGAACTTTCACAGCACTTACAAGTTCGATAAAGCTCCTAAATTACTGGGAACGGTTGAAGTCCCTTCATTTGTACTCTCTGGAACACAGGCGAGGAAAAATATATGATAATATACACTTGAAAAATCCTCGAGGGACTAGTTCCAAATCTGCACACGAAAATCACTCCCTACGGAAGCAAAGGACTTGGCAGGAGATGCAACATCACCCCAATGAAAAGCAGGGGTGCCACGAGTATGCTAAGAGACAACACAATAAGTGTCAGGGGCCCGAGACTGTTCAACTGCCTCCCAGCATACATAAGGGGGATTACCAATAGACCCCTGACTGTCTTCAAGAAGGCACTGGACAAGAACCTAAAGTCAATACCTGACCAGCTGAACTATGGTTCGTACGTCGGTTTACGTGCGGACAGCAGTAACAGCCTGGTTGATCATGCCCTGATCCACCACGAAGCCCGGTCACGGACCGCGCCGCAGGGACGTTGACCCCAGAAACCTCCTCCAGGTATACTCCAGGTGTATCCCTGAAACAAATTCTAACTACACAAGAGAGCAGAGACTAATGTGAAGGACTTAGGAGTGATAATTTCAGAGGATCTCACCTTCAAGAGTCACAACACTGTCATCATCACAGTTACCAGGAAAACCATATAATGGATAATGAGAAACTTTAAAACAAGGATTGCTAAGCCGATGATCCTCGTTCTCTCTCTCTCTAGGCTGGAATACTGCTCTATACTAACACTCATTAATTAAAGGCAACACTGCAGATCCAGAGAATGTCAAGAGAACCTTCACTGTCCAGCACCGATATTACTTGGAATACTGGCGAGAAAAGTACATCATAAATTACATCTTAAAAATTCTAGAGGGACTGGTCCTAAATTTGCACACAGAAATCACTCTCTACTGAACACATCGACTGAGGGACTGACTGCCTCAAATTCCTGATCGTCAACCATTTTTTTGTAATGGACTGAAGAAGTCACTGGTTAGCGAAAAGTTAACACAACAAAGATACCTAAATACCACACAAGTGTCTCATTCATCACAGTTGTAGATTAGAATGAAAAAAAAAAAAACCAATTGTGTGTGCGAAACATTGTGTAAACAAAGGTTCCAAATGCTCCTTTTGTATCTCACTTACAACTGTGTTCACTCATTTTTAAGTACCGCTATTAGGTATATGTATACTTGAAGAAGGTTTACCTGGAGTCGCTTCTGGAGGCCACCGCTCCATCGGCCCGGTCCCAGACCAGGCCTGATCAATCAAGCAGTTAGTGTGTGCCGCTCGCAGTCCAACTAATGCACCATAACCCGGCTGATCAGGAACAGTTTTGAAGAAACTGTCGGGTTCCTTCTAGAGGACAGTTATGGGTCTGTTGGTAATCTCCCTTAAACTTACTGAGTTTCTCTCAGTATACTCAGTGTTGTCCTGCTTGTTACTGGAGGTGTCCTACACCGTCTACCAAGTTTCTCGTATTCATAAATAATAATCTGGGCATGCAGATTTGGGACCAATCCTTTCAGTATCTTCCAAGTGTAGATTATGATGCATCTTTCTCGCCTACGATTATTCTAAGGCATAGAGCTCTAGGGACTTTCAACATTTTTTCCCTGGATGCGACCCACAACAGTCTGCTGGTATACAGGTACCCATTTCTGCAGCTAAGTGGGCAGGGCAGCAGTGTATGGTGAGTGACCCAAATGTTTCTCTGAGCCAGAGAACTGAACCAGACACTATTATATGCTGATACATACCTTGAAGAATTGGGACACTTATGCAACATATGGAGACGTTTATTGAAGAACCGTTTCTTCAGCAAAGATTCCCATGTGTTGCACAAGTGTCTCAATTCTTCAACTTGTCGGTTTTCAAAACCATTCATCACAACTATCAGACACTGCAGCATCATGGGATCTTGATACAAAGAATTCTTCAAAACTTGTCCAATCTTTGGACGAATCGGGAGGCCTGGTCATGGACCGGGCCGCGGGGGCGTTGATCCCCGGAATAACCTCCAGGTAACCTCCAGGAAGACCTACTTAGACCAGTGGATGGTTCCACTATGACCCCGCCTCCTCCTGCTTCACCTCACCTCACTACAGTATATAAGCCACGTCTACGGCCCTATGCTGTACTTTCTACAAGATTGATGGACTGAACACATCGACTCCAGGCTGAGGGACTGATCACCTCAAACTCCTTCTCTCCTTACACCTTCCTGCTTTATATAGGACTGATGAAGCCACTGTGTGGCGAAACGTTTCATTAAAGATTTCCATATGTCGCAAAAGTGTCTCAATTCTTCAACTCTGTCTGATACGGCCTTCTTGTGTCACAACTAACAATGTTGTGACCCCACTAACAATGTTGTGTCACCACTAACAATGTTGTGACCCCACTAGCAATGTTGTGTCACCACTAACAATGTTGTGACCCCACTAACAATGTTGTGTCACCACTAACAATGTTGTGACCCCAATAACAATGTTGTGACCCCACTAACAATGTTGTGTCACCACTAACAATGCTGTGTCACCAATAACAATGCTGTGTCACCACTAACAATGTTGTGTCACCACTAACAATGTTGTGTCACCACTAACAATGTTGTGTCACCACTACAATGTTGTGTCACCACTAACAATGTTGTGACCCCACTAACAATGTTGTGTCACCACTAACAATGTTGTGACACCACTAACAATGTTGTGACCCCATTAACAATGCTGTGACACCACTAACAATGTTGTGACCCCACTAACAATGTTGTGACCCCACTAACAATGTTGTGTCACCACTAACAATGTTGTGACCCCACTAACAATGTTGTGACCCCACTAACAATGTTTTGACCCCACTAACAATGTTGTGACCCCACTAACAATGTTGTGACATCACTGACAATGTTGGGACACCACTAACAATGTTGTGACCCCACTAACAATGTTGTGACCCCACTAACAATGTTGTGACATCACTGACAATGTTGTGACCCCACTAACAATGTTGTGACCCCACTAACAATGTTGTGACCCCACTAAATGTTGACCCCACTAACAATGTTGTGACCCCACTAACAATGTTGTGTCACCACTAACAATGTTGTGTCACCACTAACAATGTTGTGACCCCACTAACAATGTTGTGACCCCACTAACAATGTTGTGACCCCACTAACAATGTTGTGTCACCACTAACAATGTTGTGTCACCACTAACAATGTTGTGTCACCACTAACAATATTGTTACCCCACTAACAATGTTGAGACCCCACTAACAATGTTGTGTCACCACTAACAATGTTGTGACCCCTCTAACAATGTTGTGACCCCTCTAACAATATTGTGACCCCACTAACACTGTTGTGACCCCACTAACAATGCTGTGTCACCACTAACAATGTAGTGTCCACTAACAATGTAGTGTCACCACTAACAATGTTGTGACCCCAATAACAATGTTGTGTCACCACTCACAATGTTGTGACCCCACTAACAATGCTGTCACCACTAACGATGTTGCGTCACCACTAACAATGTTGTGTCACCACTAACAATGTTGTGTCACCACTAACAATATTGTGTCACCACTAACAATATTGTGTCACCACTAACAATATTGTGTCACCACTAACAATGTTGTGACCCCACTAACAATGTTGTGACCCCACTAACAATGTTGTGTCACCACTAACAATGTTGTGTCACCACTAACAATGTTGTGACCCCACTAACAATGTTGTGTCACCACTAACAATGTTGTGGCCCCACTAACAATGTTGCGACCCCACTAACAATGTTGTGTCACCACTAACAATGTTGTGTCACCACTAACAATGTTGTGTCACCACTAACAATGTTGTGTCACCACTAACAATGTGTCACCACTAACAATATTGTGTCACCACTAACAATGTTGTGACCCCACTAACAATGTTGTGACCCCACTAACAATGTTGTGCCACCACTAACAATGTTGTGTCACCACTAACAATGTTGTGTCACCACTAACAATGTTGTGTCACCACTAACAATGTTGTGTCACCACTAACAATGTTGTGTCACCACTAACAATGTTGTGTCACCACTAACAATGTTGTGTCACCACTAACAATGTTGTGTCACCACTAACAATGTTGTGTCACCACTAACAATGTTGTGACCCCATTAACAATGTTGTGACCCCACTAACAATGTTGGCCACCACTAACAATGTTGTGTCACCACTAACAATGTTGTGTCACCACTAACAATGTTGTGACCCCATTAACAATGTTGTGACCCCACTAACAATGTTGTGCCACCACTAACAATGTTGTGTCACCACAAACAATGTTGTGTCACCACTAACAATGTTGTGTCACCACTAACAATGTTGTGTCACCACTAACAATGTTGTGTCACCACTAACAATGTTGTGTCACCACTAACAATGTTGTGTCACCACTAACAATGTTGTTACCCCACTAACAATGTTGTTACCCCACTAACAATGTTGTTACCCCACTAGCAATGTTGTTACCCCACTAACAATGTTGTTACCCCACTAACAATGTTGTGTCACCACTAACAATGTTGGGACCCCACTAACAATGTTGTGACCCCACTAACAATGTTGTGTCACCACTAACAATGTTGTGACCCCACTAACAATGTTGTGACCCCACAAACAATGTTGTGTCGCCACTAACAATGTTGTGACCCCACTAACAATGTTGTGACCCCATTAACAATGTTGTGACCCCACTAACAATGTTGTGCCACCACTAACAATGTTGTGTCACCACTAACAATGTTGTGTCACCACTAACAATGTTGTGTCACCACTAACAATGTTGTGTCACCACTAACAATGTTGTGTCACCACTAACAATGTTGTGTCACCACTAACAATGTTGTGTCACCACTAACAATGTTGTGACCCCACTAACAATGTTGTGACCCCACTAACAATGTTGTGTCGCCACTAACAATGTTGTGTCAAAACTAACAATGTTGTTACCCCATTAACAATGCTGTGACCCCACTAACAATGTTGTGTCACCACTAACAATGTTGTGACCCCACTAACAATGTTGTCACCACTAACAATGTTGTGACCCCACTAACAATGTTGTGTCAACACTAACAATGTTGTGTCACCACTAACAATGTTGTGTCACCACTAACAATGTTGTGTCACCACTAACAATGTTGTGTCACCACTAACAATGTTGTGTCACCACTAACAATGTTGTGTCACCACTAACAATGTTGTGACCCCACTAACAATGTTGTGACCCCAGTAACAATGCTGTGTCACCACTAACAATGTAGTGTCACCATTAACAATGTAGTGACACCACTAACAATGTTGTGACCCCACTAACAATGTTGTGACCCCACTAACAGTGTTGTGACCCCACTAACAGTGTTGTGTCACCACTAACAGTGTTGTGTCACCACTAACAATGTTGTGTCACCACTAACAATGTAGTGTCACCATTAACAATGTAGTGTCACCACTAACAATGTTGTGACCCCACTAACAATGTTGTGACCCCACTAACAATGTTGTGACCCCCACTAACAGTGTTGTGTCACCACTAACAATGTTGTGTCACCACTAACAATGTTGTGACCCCACTAACAATGTTGTGACCCCACTAACAATGTTGTGACCCCACTAACAATGTTGTGACCCCACTAACAATGTTGTGACCCCACTAACAATGTTGTGACCCCACTAACAGTGTTGTGTCACCACTAACAATGTTGTGTCACCACTAACAATGTTGTGACCCCACTAACAATGTTGTGACCCCACTAACAATGTTGTGACACCACTAACAATGTGACCCCACTAACAGTGTTGTGTCACCACTAACAATGTTGTGACCCCACTAACAATGTTGTGACCCCACTAACAATGTTGTGACCCAACTAACAATGTAGTGTCACCACTAACAATGTTGTAACCCCACTAACAATGTTGTGACCCCACTAACAATGTTGTGACCCCACTAACAATGTAGTGTCACCACTAACAATGTTGTGACCCCACTAACAATGTTGTGACCCCACTAACAATGTTGTGACCCCACTAACAATGTAGTGTCACCACTAACAATGTTGTGACCCCACTAACAATGTTGTGACCCCACTAACAATGTTGTGACCCCACTAACAATGTTGTGACCCCACTAACAATGTTGTGACCCCACTAACAATGTTGTGACCCCACTAACAATGTTGTGACCCCACTAACAATGTTGTGACCCCACTAACAATGTTGTGACCCCACTAACAATGTTGTGACCCCACTAACAATGTTGTGACCCCACTAACAATGTTGTGAGCCCACTAACAATGTTGTGACCCCACTAACAATGTAGTGTCACCACTAACAATGTTGTGACCCCACTAACAATGTTGTGACCCCACTAACAATGTTGTGTCACCACTAACAATGTTGTGTCACCACTAACAATGTTGTGACCCCACTAACAATGTTGTGACCCCACTAACAATGTTGTGACCCCACTAACAATGTTGTGACCCCACTAACAATGTTGTGACCCCACTAACAATGTTGTGTCACCACTAACAATGTTGTGTCACCACTAACAATGTTGTGTCACCACTAACAATGTTGTGACCCCACTAACAATGTTGTGACCCCACTAACAATGTTGTGACCCCACTAACAATGTTGTGACCCCACTAACAATGTTGTGTCACCACTAACAATGTTGTGTCACCACTAACAATGTTGTGTCACCACTAACAATGTTGTGACCCCACTAACAATGTTGTGACCCCACTAACAATGTTGTGACCCCACTAACAATGTTGTGACCCCACTAACAATGTTGTGTCACCACTAACAATGTTGTGTCACCACTAACAATGTTGTGTCACCACTAACAATGTTGTGTCACCACTAACAATGTTGTGATCCCACTAACAATGTTGTGACCCCACTAACAATGTTGTGTGACCACTAACAATGTTGTGTCACCACTAACAATGTTGTGTCACCACTAACAATGTTGTGTCACCACTAACAATGTTGTGTCACCACTAACAATGTTGTGTCACCACTAACAATGTTGTGACCCCACTAACAATGTTGTGACCCCACTAACAATGTTGTGACCCCACTAACAATGTTGTGACCCCACTAACAATGTTGTGACCCCACTAACAATGTTGTGACCCCAGTAACAATGCTGTGTCACCACTAACAATGTAGTGTCACCACTAACAATGTAGTGTCACCACTAACAATGTTGTGACCCCACTAACAATGTTGTGACCCCACTAACAATGTTGTGACCCCAGTAACAATGTTGTGTCACCACTAACAATGTAGTGTCACCACTAACAATGTAGTGTCACCACTAACAATGTTGTGACCCCACTAACAATGTTGTGACCCCACTAACAATGTTGTGACCCCAGTAACAATGTTGTGTCACCACTAACAATGTAGTGTCACCACTAACAATGTAGTGTCACCACTAACAATGTTGTGACCCCACTAACAATGTTGTGACCCCACTAACAATGTTGTGACCCCACTAACAATGTTGTGACCCCACTAACAATGTAGTGTCACCATTAACAATGTAGTGTCACCACTAACAATGTTGTGACCCCACTAACAATGTTGTGACCCCACTAACAATGTTGTGACCCCACTAACAATGTAGTGTCACCATTAACAATGTAGTGTCACCACTAACAATGTTGTGACCCCACTAACAATGTTGTGACCCCACTAACAATGTTGTGACCCCAGTAACAATGTTGTGTCACCACTAACAATGTAGTGTCACCACTAACAATGTTGTGACCCCACTAACAATGTTGTGACCCCACTAACAATGTTGTGACCCCACTAACAATGTAGTGTCACCATTAACAATGTAGTGTCACCACTAACAATGTTGTGACCCCACTAACAATGTTGTGACCCCACTAACAATGTTGTGACCCCACTAACAATGCTGTGACCCCACTAACAATGTTGTGACCCCACTAACAATGTTGTGACCCCACTAACAATGTTGTGTCACCACTAACAATGTTGTGACCCCAGTAACAATGTTGTGACCCCACTAACAATGTTGTGACCCCACTAACAATGTTGTGACCCCACTAAGAATGTTGTGTCACCACTAACAATGTTGTGACCCCACTAACAATGTTGTGACCCCACTAACAATGTTGTGACCCCACTAACAATGTTGTGTCACCACTAACAGTGTTGTGTCACCACTAACAATGCTGTGACCCCACTAACAATGTTGTGACCCCACTAACAATGTTGTGACCCCACTAACAATGTAGTGTCACCACTAACAGTGTTGTGTCACCACTAACAATGCTGTGACCCCACTAACAATGTTGTGACCCCACTAACAATATAGTGTCACCACTAACAATGTTGTGACCCCACTAACAATGTTGTGACCCCACTAACAATGTTGTGACCCCACTAACAATGTTGTGACCCCACTAACAATGTTGTGACCCCACTAACAATGTTGTGACCCCACTAACAATGTTGTGACCCCACTAACAATGTAGTGTCACCACTAACAGTGTTGTGTCACCACTAACAATGCTGTGACCCCACTAACAATGTTGTGACCCCACTAACAATGTAGTGTCACCACTAACAATGTTGTGACCCCACTAACAATGTTGTGACCCCACTAACAATGTTGTGACCCCACTAACAATGTTGTGACCCCACTAACAATGTTGTGACCCCACTAACAATGTTGTGACCCCACTAACAATGTTGTGACCCCAGTAACAATGTTGTGACCCCAGTAACTATGTTCTCAGATTCATCACTCTGAATGCCACTACTTTCTTCCCTCGTCGACTTATCATCTACATAATATCTTAATAGCTTCACTTCGAGTTAGTTCACTTCCATCCCATCTACAGTATTTTATTCCCTCTAGTTCAACTTTTATTGCCTTTCTATTCTGTGTTTCACTGTTAAATTCCTTCTATTACCGGCGCTAACAACCACCTTATCAATGACTGTCACTTCTCTTCTGTACCATCCCCTCAAGGAAGGTTCCTTGATGTTGGTGAGGGGCTCTTGATTTAGGGAATTGGATCTGTGCTCCAGTTCCCCGAATTAAGCCTGAATGCCTTCCACATCCCCCCCCCAGGCGCTGTATAATCCTCCGGGTTTAGCGCTTCCCTCTTGATTATAATAATAATCTTCTGTACCATAAGAGGAATTACCAGTACACTTCTGGCTGCCTTCAAGGAGCTGGAAGGATACCTAAGGTCAGTACCCGATCAGCCGGGCTGTGGTTTGTATGTTGGACTACGTGCGGCCAGCAGTAACAGCCTGGTTGATCAGTCCCTGATCCACCAGGAGGCCTGGTCAATGACTGGGCCGCGGGGGCGTTGACCCCCGAACACCCTCCAGATAGCTCTATCTTTTGTATCACAATTACTGTCGCTTAAGCTAATTTCTGGCCTTAACCTTCACTATTTTTACAACCTCGTCGACACACACTAAACCATCACGGAGACATAACTCGTCCTTGTCAAAGGTTTATTTTCAGTAGAAAACGCTCCCTTTCTTTTTCATCCGAACCTTAAATTAAGCTTCTCACCATAAATGATAAAAACTAGGAGAGAGGCAATCCTTGGACGATGTTTCGGTCCGACTTGGACCATTATAAGCTTCTCTCTCTATGTGCGGGTTATTGTGCATTATTCCAGTTACTTTACTGCGGTTTTTCATTCATAAGAATTACTTGCAGCTTGTAGGGAGGTCCATATACCGTTATGCAGCAGCCATCATGTCCTCATCTCAGAGAAACCACCAGAGAGTCTAAGATACAACGAGTCACAAAAAGAGGCGGCAAGGTTGTGTGCGGGAGGACTGGTGACCAAGGACGAGTGTGGTGGGGATGGTGGTGGTGTCCAGGTGTGGTGGGGATGGTGGTGGTGTCCAGGTGTGGTGGGGATAGTGGTGGTGTCCAGGTGTGGTGGGGATGGTGGTGGTGTCCAGGTGTGGTGGGGATGGTGGTGGTGTCCAGGTGTGGTGGGGATGGTGGTGGTGTCCAGGTGTGGTGGGGATGGTGGTGGTGTCCAGGTGTGGTGGGGATGGTGGTGGTGTCCAGGTGTGGTGGGGATGGTGGTGGTGTCCAGGTGTGGTGGGGATGGTTGTGGTGTCCAGGTGTGGTGGAGATGGTGGTGGTGTCCAGGTGTGGTGGGGATGGGGGGGTGTACAGGGGTGGGTGGGATGGTGGTGGTGTCCAGGTGTGGTGGGGATGGTGGTGGTGTCCAGGTGTGGTGGGGATGGTGGTGGTGTCCAGGTGTGGTGGGGATGGTGGTGGTGTCCAGGTGTGGTGGGGATGGTGGGAGGTGTCCTGGTGGGTGGGGATGGTGGGAGGTGTCCTGGTGGGTGGGGGATGGTGGGAGGTGTCCTGGTGGGTGGGGATGGTGGTGGTGTCCTGGTGGGTGGGGATGGTGGGAGGTGTCCTGGTGGGTGGGGATGGTGGGGGTGTCCTGGTGGGTGGGGATGGTGGGGGTGTCCTGGTGGGTGGGGATGGTGGGGGTGTCCTGATGGGTGGGGATGGTGGGGGTGTCCTGGTGGGTGGGGATGGTGGGGGTGTCCTGATGGGTGGGGATGGTGGGGGTGTCCTGGTGGGTGGGGATGGTGGGGGTGTCCTGGTGGGTGGGGATGGTGGGGGTGTCCTGGTGGGTGGGGACATTTAAACCCCAGTGTACCAAACCTGGTTAACAGCACATTGTTCCCCCTCTCTCCCTCCCTCCTCCCCCCCTTCACTCCCTTCATGTTGATAAATTAAACATGTGCAACATCTGGGTATCTTTATTGTGGAAACGTTTCGCCACACACTGGCTTCATCAGTCCTATGCAAACAATGGTGTAGATCAGAAGGATCAGACTGTAATCTATTACATCGACTCCAGGCTGAGGGACAGATTACCTCAAAATTCCTTCTGATCTTCACTATTCTTCTTTGTATAGGACTGATGAAGTCACTGTGTGACGAAGTGTTCTCATAAATATAACCAATGGTTCTCTGAATCATTCATCTACACTGCTATATGTAAACTACATCACCTGTATACTGGAAAAATCAATTATCTGTATTTGTAAGGCCTAAGTAAGTTTATTTAGGCACAGGTATACATAAGTATAATTATAATACATAGTGTAAATTACCCCCCCTCACCCGTCCCTCACTACTCAGGGACGGGTGAGGGGGGGTAACTTTTTGAGAGAGAGAGAGAGAGAGAGAGAGAGAGAGAGAGAGAGTGAGAGAGAGAGAGAGAGAGAGAGAGAGAGAGAGAGAGAGAGAGAGAGAGAGAGAGAGAGAGAGAGAGGAAGGAGAGTTTTACTTGCCACTAATCCTACCAGCAGCTACTGGAGTTTCCTTACACAGGCTGCAGTGTCTTCTCCCACAAAGTAAGATGTTTTCTAGGGACGAATCTTGTCTGACATTTTTCCTGGTAAATGTAACCCACAACAGTCAACTTATATGTATGTATTTTTACGGCAGAGTTGGCAGGTAAAACATGGAAGTGAATCATAATATATAGGTCTGTCTGCCAGATGGAATGAGCTACTTGGCACCCTGGAGGGAGGGGGGAGGGAAGGAGGGGGCGAGAGTGAAGGACGGAGGGACAGGGGGAAGGGTAGAGGTAGGGAGGGGGAGAAGTCAGGTATTTAAACCATGGGGACTAACCGTCGCCACCCTCACCACTACCTGGAGCAACACCCCCTCCCTCTCTCTCACTAGACCACCCTCACCACTACCTGGAGCAACACCCCCTCCCTCTCTCTCACTAGACCACCCTCACCACTACCTGGAGCAACACCCCCTCCGTCTCTCCCTCACTTCACTACCCTCACCACTACCTGGAGCAACACCCCCTTCCTCTCTCTCTCTCACTAGACCACCCTCACCACTACCTGGAGCACACCCCCTCCCTCTCTCCCTCACTACACCACCCTCACCACTACCTGGAGCAACACCCCCTCCCTCTCTCTCACTAGACCACCCTCACCACTACCTGGAGCAACACCCCCTCCCTCTCCCTCACTAGACCACCCTCACCACTACCTGGAGCAACACCCCCTCCCTCTCTCCCTCACTACACTACCCTCACCACTACCTGGAGCAACACCCCCTTCCTCTCTCTCTCTCACTAGACCACCCTCACCACTACCTGGAGCACACCCCCTCCCTCCCTCACTACACCACCCTCACCACTACCTGGAGCAACACCCCCTCCCTCTCTCTCACTAGACCACCCTCACCACTACCTGGATCAACACCCCCTCCCTCTCCCTCACTACACCATCCTCACCACTACCTGGAGCAACACCCCCTCCCTCTCTCCCTCATTACACCACCCTCACCACTACCTGGAGCAACACCCCCTCCCTCTCTCCCTCACTACACCACCCTCACCACTACCTGGAGCAACACCCCCTCCCTCTCTCCCTCACTACACCACCCTCACCACTACCTGGAGCAACACCCCCTCCCTCTCTCCCTCACTACACCACCCTCACCACTACCTGGAGCAACACCCCCTTCCTCTCTCCCTCACTACACCACCCTCACCACTACCTGGAGCAACACCCCCTCCCTCTCTACACCACTCTCACCACTACCTGGAGCAACACCCCCTTCCTCTCTCCCTCACTACACCACCCTCACCACTACCTGGAGCAACACCCCCTCCCTCTCTCCCTCACTACACCACCCTCACCACTACCTGGAGCAACACCCCCTCCCTCTCTACACCACTCTCACCACTACCTGGAGCAACACCCCCTTCCTCTCTCCCTCACTACACCACCCTCACCACTACCTGGAGCAACACCCCCTCCCTCTCTACACCACTCTCACCACTACCTGGAGCAACACCCCCTTCCTCTCTCCCTCACTACACCACCCTCACCACTACCTGGAGCAACACCCCCTCCCTCTCTCCCTCACTACACCACCCTCACCACTACCTGGAGCAACACCCCCTCCCTCTCTACACCACTCTCACCACTACCTGGAGCAACACCCCCTTCCTCTCTCCCTCACTACACCACCCTCACCACTACCTGGAGCAACACCCCCTCCCTCTCTACACCACTCTCACCACTACCTGGAGCAACACCCCCTTCCTCTCTCCCTCACTACACCACCCTCAACACTACCTGGAGCAACACCCCCTCCCTCTCTCCCTCACTACACCACCCTCAACACTACCTGGAGCAACACCCCCTCCCTCTCTCCCTCACTACACCACCCTCACCACTACCTGGAGCAACACCCCCTCCCTCTCTCCCTCACTACACCACCCTCAACACTACCTGGAGCAACACCCCCTCCCTCTCTCCCTCACTACACCACCCTCAACACTACCTGGAGCAACACCCCCTCCCTCTCTCCCTCACTACACCACCCTCACCACTACCTGGAGCAACACCCCCTGCCTCTCTTCCTCACACCACCACCCTTACTAAAGGTAACCGTGGCCAGTGACACCTACGCTACTCTGAGACCTCCCTGCTTTGGTTGCTCCCTTGCAACATTGCACAGCTCCTGATGAAGCACTGAGAAGTGTGAAAGTACTTGAGCTAAAGATTTCCACCCCCCAGTGGCTTGTCTTGCATAGTTACGATCGCCCGTCTGCAATTGTTTGTAAATATATATATATATATATATATATATATATATATATATATATATATATATATATATATATATATATATGTGTGTGTGTGTGTGTGTGTGTGTGTGTGTGTGTGTGTGTGTGTGTGTGTGTGTGTGTGTGTGTGAGAGAGAGAGAGAGAGAGAGAGAGAGAGAGAGAGAGAGAGAGAGAGAGAGAGAGAGAGAGAGAGAGAGGTTTTAGAATGGTAAATACCCATGCTGGATTCTGGTGGGCATGGCCCATGCGGCCCTATCCCCGACAGTGGCAGATATAAAGATAACTAGTTGTGTTGGAAGATGTGTACCTAGCATAGTTCACAGACCAGCGTGCTGCCTGGCAAGGAAGCGTTAAAAAAAAAAAAAAACTTGGGATAACACTAGGCTCCAACCAGGTGTGACAAATAAGACAAGGAGGTACTTGTACCTCTTTGACAGACATTGGTCTGAGACACTCCCACGACAGGGAGCTAAGGCCTGGCCACCTCTTGGAAAAGGCCCGGGCCAGGCCACCTCTTGGAAAAGGCCCGGGCCAGGCCACCTCTTGGAAAAGGCAGAGCTGGGAGATTATACCGGTGAATATACTACCTACTACCTGTGACAGATGACGTTTTCAGATAATTTTTTTTACTGTATTCCCTTCTGTATTGGCATCCATTGCGCGGCCTAAGCTGTCATAAATTAACTGGATTTGTGTGGTAATGATGTTTCTCAGCTGTGTTAGAACCTAGTGATTCTCTGGTTAAATCTTGAAGTTGGTCGTAGTGCTGAGGCCAGCATGAAGGGACACAAAGCCTCCTCGTTCCTCTGGGAATCCTACAAATACTATTATTAATTCTTAAAGCATAAATCATTCATAAATTGGAAATAGATATAGACGTTTCGGTCCTTTCTGGACCATCGTCAGGATTAATATGCTCCAAGTCTAGTTTTCTTTTACAGTTTATAGGTAAGTTGTAAACTCTATTCTTATCTCGACATCACTACGAACTTCGAAGCAAAAACATCTATTATGGCGGGTGAGACCGCGATATACTGTAGATGTTGAATAAATCAAGTGAAAGTGAAGAGATGTAACACATACCAACAACAGCCTATCAGATCTCTGCCTCTGATTCTTTACCACCTGTTCTTAGCGCAATGTTCACCACGTACAGTTTTACATCCTCAAGACTACACTTTAAATCTCACCTGTTATGCTGTTGAACATTAAATACATTAATAAGAGAGTGGCGATACTCAACACAGCTACATTCTTTAATTAAGAAATTATTCTTCATAAAGGTGGCCTGAAGAAATTATTCTTCATAAAGGTGGCCTGGTGGTTAACGCTCTCGCTTCACACGGCGAGGGCCTGGGTTCGATTCCCAGCCAGAGTAGAAACATTGGACGTGTTTCTTTCAACCTGTTGTCTATGTTCCCCATCAGTAAAATGGGTACCTGGGTGTTAGTCGACTGGTGTGGGTCGCATCCTGGGACACTGACCTAAGGAGGCCTGGTCACAGACCGGGCCGCGGGGGCGTTGACCCCCGGAACTCTCTCCAGGTAAACTCTCCAGGTAATGTATAAACATGTGTTAATAACTTCTGCAAATGATCCATGTCATTTACATTAGAATTTCCCTAACTACACTTACACTACCTAACTCATCTGGATTCCGATTTATCGGGTAATTTTGTTTTAAAACTCTACTAAAGACAAATGTATTGAACTGTAACGGGTGTTTGAGGTGCATGACGGGCGGGTTGATTAATTACTTGTGATATGAGCATCATAGAGTGAAGGAAAGAGCAAGACTAGGCACACAGATGTCAGTGACTGTACCAGGATACTGATGAAGGAGAGTGCAAGACTAGGCACACAGGTGTCAGTGACTGTACCAGGATACTGATGAAGGAGAGTGCAAGACTAGGCACACAGGTGTCAATGACTGTACCAGGATACTGATGAAATAGAGTGCAAGACTAGGCACACAGGTGTCAGTGACTGTACCAAGATACTGATGAAGGAGAGTGCAAGGCTAGGCACACAGGTGTCACTGACTGTACCAGGATACTGATGAAGGAGAGTGCAAGACTAGGCACACAGGTGCCACTGACTGTACCAGGATACTGATGGAGAGTGCAAGGCTAGGCACACAGGTGCCACTGACTGTACCAGGATATTGATGAAGGAGAGTGCAAGGCTAGGCACACAGGTGCCACTGACTGTACCAGGATACTGATGAAGGAGAGTGCAAGGCTAGGCACACAGGTGCCACTGACTGTACCAGGATACTGATGAAGGAGAGTGCAAGGCTAGGCACACAGGTGCCACTGACTGTACCAGGATACTGATGAAGGAGAGTGCAAGACTAGGCACACAGGTGTCACTGACTGTACCAGGATACTGATGAAGGAGAGTGCAAGGCTAGGCACACAGGTGTCACTGACTGTACCAGGATACTGATGAAGGAGAGTGCAAGACTAGGCACACAGGTGCCACTGACTGTACCAGGATACTGATGAAGGAGAGTGCAAGACTAGGCACACAGGTGTCACTGACTACCAGGATACTGATGAAGGAGAGTGCAAGACTAGGCACACAGGTGTCACTGACTGTACCAGGATACTGATGAAGGAGAGTGCAAGACTAGGCACACAGGTGCCACTGACTGTACCAGGATACTGATGAAGGAGAGTGCAAGACTAGGCACACAGGTGTCACTGACTGTACCAGGATACTGATGAAGGAGAGTGCAAGACTAGGCACACAGGTGTCACTGACTGTACCAGGATATTGATGAAGGAGAGTGCAAGGTTAGGCACACAGGTGCCACTGACTGTACCGGGATACTGATGAAGGAGAGTGCAAGACTAGGCACACAGGTGTCACTGACTGTACCAGGATACTGATGGAGAGTGCAAGGCTAGGCACACAGGTGCCACTGACTGTACCAGGATACTGATGAAGGAGAGTTCAAGGCTAGGCACACAGGTGCCACTGACTGTACCAGGATACTGATGAAGGAGAGTGCAAGGCTAGGCACACAGGTGCCACTGACTGTACCAGGATACTGATGAAGGAGAGTGCAAGACTAGGCACACAGGTGTCACTGACTGTACCAGGATACTGATGAAGGAGAGTGCAAGACTAGGCACACAGGTGCCACTGACTGTACCAGGATACTGATGAAGGAGAGTGCAAGACTAGGCACACAGGTGTCACTGACTGTACCAGGATACTGATGAAGGAGAGTGCAAGACTAGGCACACAGGTGTCACTGACTGTACCAGGATATTGATGAAGGAGAGTGCAAGGTTAGGCACACAGGTGCCACTGACTGTACCGGGATACTGATGAAGGAGAGTGCAAGACTAGGCACACAGGTGTCACTGACTGTACCAGGATACTGATGGAGAGTGCAAGGCTAGGCACACAGGTGCCACTGACTGTACCAGGATACTGATGAAGGAGAGTTCAAGGCTAGGCACACAGGTGCCACTGACTGTACCAGGATACTGATGAAGGAGAGTGCAAGGCTAGGCACACAGGTGCCACTGACTGTACCAGGATACTGATGAAGGAGAGTGCAAGGCTAGGCACACAGGTGCCACTGACTGTACCAGGATACTGATGAAGGAGAGTGCAAGGCTAGGCACACAGGTGCCACTGACTGTACCAGGATACTGATGAAGGAGAGTGCAAGGCTAGGCACACAGGTGCCACTGACTGTACCAGGATACTGATGAAGGAGAGTGCAAGACTAGGCACACAGGTGTCACTGACTGTACCAGGATACTGATGAAGGAGAGTGCAAGGCTAGGCACACAGGTGCCACTGACTGTACCAGGATACTGATGAAGGAGAGTGCAAGGCTAGGCACACAGGTGCCACTGACTGTACCAGGATACTGATGAAGGAGAGTTCAAGGCTAGGCACACAGGTGCCACTGACTGTACCAGGATACTGATGAAGGAGAGTTCAAGGCTAGGCACACAGGTGCCACTGACTGTACCAGGATACTGATGAAGGAGAGTTCAAGGCTAGGCACACAGGTGCCACTGACTGTACCAGGATACTGATGAAGGAGAGTGCAAGGCTAGGCACACAGGTGCCACTGACTGTACCAGGATACTGATGAAGGAGAGTGCAAGGCTAGGCACACAGGTGCCACTGACTGTACCAGGATACTGATGAAGGAGAGTGCAAGGCTAGGCACACAGGTGCCACTGACTGTACCAGGATACTGATGAAGGAGAGTGCAAGGCTAGGCACACAGGTGCCACTGACTGTACCAGGATACTGATGAAGGAGAGTGCAAGGCTAGGCACACAGGTGCCACTGGTGACTCATGTAAGGGTTCGCAAATTGAGAGCAAATAATGGTTATAATTATAACGTTAATTTTTAAAGGGGTGGGCGGGTAAGCCAGTAGAAGGCCTTGGTCTGATGACCAAAACCTGCAGTTGCGGGTCATCATATAACTAAGACCCGCGTCAGGAAACACCTGTTCTGTTCCTGACAAATATTACGAAAGGCCTCCTGTCTGATACTGGTGATAGTTATAAATATTTGTGGTAGCAAGCCACTGTTCAATTCCTGAGTAATTCTTATATGACTCAGTACCTGACCAGCCGGGCTGTGGTTCAATGTTGGAGTGCATGCGGTTGGTAGTAATAGCGTGGTTGACCAGGCCCCGATCCACCGCAAGGCCTGGTCATGGACCGAGCCGCGGGGGCGCTGACCCCCGGAACATCCTCCAGGTATACTCTCGTTCAGTTATCTAGTTATTCAAATTAAAATGGGTGTCATAATTACACTAGTATTTTGCTACCAATAAAAGACACAAGTCACATGACTGATGCAGCGTTTACTTGCTGCTTTAAATTTAAATACGATGTTTAGGTCTAGTTTAATATGTTTAACATCTACAAGAATTACAGAGACGGTCTCGAGATGAAACGTCGAGATAACAGTTCTCAAGAACAGTTCTCAGGAACAGTTCTCAAGAACAGTTCTCAAGAACAGTTCTCAAGAACAGTTCTCAAGAACAGTTCTCAGGAACAGTTCTCAAGAACAGTTCTCAAGAACAGTTCTCAAGAACAGTTCTCAAGAACAGTTCTCAAGAACAGTTCTCAAGAACAGTTCTCAAGAACAGTTCTCAAGAACAGTTCTCAAGAACAGTTCTCAGGAACAGTTCTCAAGAACAGTTCTCAAGAACAGTTCTCAAGAACAGTTCTCAAGAACAGTTCTCAAGAACAGTTCTCAAGAACAGTTCTCAGGAACAGTTCTCAAGAACAGTTCTCAAGAACAAGTAACAACTCAGCTGACTCGCTCCTAGTGTTAGCTGCCTCGCTCCTAGTGTTAGCTGCCTCGCTCCTAGTGTTTGCTGCCTCGCTCCTAGTGTTAGCTGACTCGCTCCTAGTGTTTGCTGCCTCGCTCCTAGTGTTAGCTGCCTCGCTCCTAGTGTTTGCTGACTCGCTCCTAGTGTTAGCTGCCTCGCTCCTAGTGTTAGCTGCCTCGCTCCTAGTGTTTGCTGCCTCGCTCCTAGTGTTAGCTGACTCGCTCCTAGTGTTAGCTGCCTCGCTCCTAGTGTTAGCTGCCTCGCTCCTAGTGTTAGCTGCCTCACTCCTAGTGTTAGCTGCCTCGCTCCTAGTGTTAGCTGCCTCGCTCCTAGTGTTAGCTGACTCGCTCCTAGTGTTTGCTGCCTCGCTCCTAGTGTTAGCTGACTCGCTCCTAGTGTTAGCTGCCTCGCTCCTAGTGTTAGCTGCCTCGCTCCTAGTGTTAGCTGCCTCGCTCCTAGTGTTAGCTGCCTCGCTCCTAGTGTTAGCTGCCTCGCTCCTAGTGTTAGCTGCCTCGCTCCTAGTGTTAGCTGCCTCGCTCCTAGTGTTAGCTGCCTCGCTCCTAGTGTTAGCTGCCTCGCTCCTAGTGTTAGCTGCCTCGCTCCTAGTGTTAGCTGCCTCGCTCCTAGTGTTAGCTGCCTCGCTCCTAGTGTTAGCTGCCTCGCTCCTAGTGTTCGCTGCCTCGCTCCTAGTGTTCGCTGCCTCGCTCCTAGTGTTAGCTGCCTCGCTCCTAGTGTTAGCTGCCTCGCTCCTAGTGTTAGCTGCCTCGCTCCTAGTGTTAGCTGCCTCGCTCCTAGTGTTCGCTGCCTCGCTCCTAGTGTTCGCTGCCTCGCTCCAAGTGTTCGCTGCCTCGCTCCAAGTGTTAGCTGCCTCGCTCCTATTGTTAGCTGCCTCGCTCCTAGTGTTAGCTGACTCGCTCCTAGTGTTAGCTGACTCGCTCCTAGTGTTTGCTGCCTCGCTCCTAGTGTTAGCTGCCTCGCTCCTAGTGTTAGCTGCCTCGCTAATAGTGTTCGCTGCCTCGCTCCTAGTGTTCGCTGCCTCGCTCCAAGTGTTCGCTGCCTCGCTCCAAGTGTTAGCTGCCTCGCTCCTATTGTTAGCTGCCTCGCTCCTAGTGTTAGCTGCCTCGCTCCTAGTGTTAGCTGCCTCGCTCCTAGTGTTAGCTGCCTCGCTCCTAGTGTTCGCTGACTCGCTCCTAGTGTTCGCTGACTCGCTCCTAGTGTTCGCTGCCTCGCTCCTAGTGTTCGCTGCCTCGCTCCTAGTGTTCCTTGCCTCACTCCTAGTGTTAGCTGCCTCGCTCCTAGTGTTAGCTGCCTCGCTCCTAGTGTTAGCTGCCTCGCTCCTAGTGTTAGCTGCCTCGCTCCTAGTGTTAGCTGCCTCGCTCCTAGTGTTAGCTGACTCGCTCCTAGTGTTAGCTGACTCGCTCCTAGTGTTTGCTGCCTCGCTCCTAGTGTTAGCTGACTCGCTCCTAGTGTTAGCTGCCTCGCTCCTAGTGTTAGCTGCCTCGCTCCTAGTGTTAGCTGCCTCGCTCCTAGTGTTAGCTGCCTCGCTCCTAGTGTTAGCTGCCTCGCTCCTAGTGTTAGCTGCCTCGCTCCTAGTGTTAGCTGCCTCGCTCCTAGTGTTAGCTGCCTCGCTCCTAGTGTTAGCTGCCTCGCTCCTAGTGTTAGCTGCCTCGCTCCTAGTGTTAGCTGCCTCGCTCCTAGTGTTAGCTGCCTCGCTCCTAGTGTTCGCTGCCTCGCTCCTAGTGTTCGCTGCCTCGCTCCAAGTGTTCGCTGCCTCGCTCCAAGTGTTAGCTGCCTCGCTCCTAGTGTTAGCTGCCTCGCTCCTAGTGTTAGCTGCCTCGCTCCTAGTGTTAGCTGCCTCGCTCCTAGTGTTAGCTGCCTCGCTCCTAGTGTTCGCTGACTCGCTCCTAGTGTTCGCTGACTCGCTCCTAGTGTTCGCTGCCTCGCTCCTAGTGTTCGCTGCCTCACTCCTAGTGTTCCTTGCCTCACTCCTAGTGTTAGCTGCCTCGCTCCTAGTGTTAGCTGCCTCGCTCCTAGTGTTAGCTGACTCGCTCCTAGTGTTCGCTGCCTCGCTCCTAGTGTTCGCTGCCTCACTCCTAGTGTTCGCTGCCTCGCTCCTAGTGTTCGCTGCCTCGCTCCTAGTGTTCGCTGCCTCGCTCCTAGTGTTCGCTGCCTCGCTCCTAGTGTTCGCTGCCTCGCTCCAAGTGTTAGCTGCCTCGCTCCTAGTGTTAGCTGCCTCGCTCCTAGTGTTCGCTGCCTCGCTCCTAGTGTTCGCTGCCTCGCTCCAAGTGTTCGCTGCCTCGCACCAAGTGTTAGCTGCCTCGCTCCTATTGTTAGCTGCCTCGCTCCTAGTGTTAGCTGCCTCGCTCCTAGTGTTAGCTGCCTCGCTACTAGTGTTAGCTGCCTCGCTCCTAGTGTTCGCTGACTCGCTCCTAGTGTTCGCTGACTCGCTCCTAGTGTTCGCTGCCTCGCTCCTAGTGTTCGCTGCCTCGCTCCTAGTGTTCCTTGCCTCACTCCTAGTGTTAGCTGCCTCGCTCCTAGTGTTAGCTGCCTCGCTCCTAGTGTTAGCTGCCTCGCTCCAAGTGTTCGCTGCCTCGCTCCAAGTGTTCGCTGCCTCGCTCCAAGTGTTCGCTGCCTCGCTCCAAGTGTTAGCTGCCTCGCTCCTATTGTTAGCTGCCTCGCTCCTAGTGTTAGCTGCCTCGCTCCTAGTGTTAGCTGCCTCGCTCCTAGTGTTAGCTGCCTCGCTCCTAGTGTTCGCTGACTCGCTCCTAGTGTTCGCTGACTCGCTCCTAGTGTTCGCTGCCTCGCTCCTAGTGTTCGCTGCCTCGCTCCTAGTGTTCCTTGCCTCACTCCTAGTGTTAGCTGCCTCGCTCCTAGTGTTAGCTGCCTCGCTCCTAGTGTTAGCTGACTCGCTCCTAGTGTTCGCTGCCTCGCTCCTAGTGTTCGCTGCCTCACTCCTAGTGTTCGCTGCCTCGCTCCTAGTGTTCGCTGCCTCGCTCCTAGTGTTCGCTGCCTCGCTCCTAGTGTTCGCTGCCTCGCTCCTAGTGTTCGCTGCCTCGCTCCAAGTGTTAGCTGCCTCGCTCCTAGTGTTAGCTGCCTCGCTCCTAGTGTTAGCTGCCTCGCTCCTAGTGTTAGCTGCCTTGCTCCTAGTGTTAGCTGCCTCGCTCCTAGTGTTCGCTGACTCGCTCCTAGTGTTCGCTGCCTCGCTCCTAGTGTTCCTTGCCTCGCTCCTAGTGTTAGCTGCCTCGCTCCTAGTGTTAGCTGCCTCGCTCCTAGTGTTAGCTGCCTCGCTCCTAGTGTTCGCTGCCTCGCTCCTAGTGTTCGCTGCCTCGCTCCTAGTGTTCGCTGCCTCGCTCCTAGCGTTCCTTGCCTCACTCCTAGTGTTCGCTGCCTCGCTCCTAGTGTTCCTTGCCTCGCTCCTAGTGTTAGCTGCCTCGCTCCTAGTGTTAGCTGTCTCGCTCCTAGGTTAGCTGCCTCGCTCCTAGTGTTAGCTGCCTCGCTCCTAGTGTTCGCTGCCTCGCTCCTAGTGTTCGCTGCCTCGCTCCTAGTGTTCACTGCCTCGCTCCTAGTGTTCTCTGCCTCGCTCCTAGTGTTCACTGCCTCGCTCCTAGCGTTCTCTGCCTCGCTCCTAGCGTTCTCTGCCTCGCTCCTAGTGTTCGCTGCCTCGCTCCTAGTGTTCGCTGCCTCGCTCCTAGTGTTCACTGCCTCGCTCCTAGTGTTCGCTGCCTCGCTCCTAGTGTTCGCTGCCTCGCTCCTAGCGTTCTCTGCCTCGCTCCTAGTGTTAGCTGCCTCGCTCCTCGTGTTAGTTGCCTCGCTCCTAGTGTTTTCTGCCTCGCTCCAAGTCTTAGCTGCCTCGCTCCTAGTGTTCCTTGCCTCGCTCCTAGTGTTAGCTGCCTCGCTCCTAGTGTTAGCTGCCTCGCTCCTAGTGTTCCTTGCCTCGCTCCTAGTGTTCGCTGCCTCGCTCCTAGTGTTCTCTGCCTCGCTCCTGTTAGCTACCTCGCTCCTAGTGTTAGCTGCCTCGCTCCTAGTGTTAGCTGCCTCACCCCTAGTGTTAGCTGCCTCGCTCCTAGTGTTAGCTGCCTCGCTCCTAGTGTTAGCTGCCTCGCTCCTAGTGTTAGCTGCCTCGCTCCTAGTGTTAGCTGCCTCGCTCCTAGAGTTCTCTGCCTCGCTCCTAGAGTTCTCTGCCTCGCTCCTAGTGTTCGCTGCCTCGCTCCTAGTGTTCGCTGCCTCGCTCCTAGTGTTCGCTGCCTCGCTCCTAGTGTTCGCTGCCTCGCTCCTAGTGTTCGCTGCCTCGCTCCTAGCGTTCTCTGCCTCGCTCCTAGTGTTAGCTGCCTCGCTCCTCGTGTTAGTTGCCTCGCTCCTAGTGTTTTCTGCCTCGCTCCAAGTCTTAGCTGCCTCGCTCCTAGTGTTCCTTGCCTCGCTCCTAGTGTTAGCTGCCTCGCTCCTAGTGTTAGCTGCCTCGCTCCTAGTGTTCCTTGCCTCGCTAGTGTTCGCTGCCTCGCTCCTAGTGTTCTCTGCCTCGCTTCTGTTAGCTACCTCGCTCCTAGTGTTAGCTGCCTCGCTCCTAGTGTTAGCTGCCTCACCCCTAGTGTTAGCTGCCTCGCTCCTAGTGTTAGCTGCCTCGCTCCTAGTGTTAGCTGCCTCGCTCCTAGTGTTAGCTGCCTCGCTCCTAGAGTTCTCTGCCTCGCTCCTAGAGTTCTCTGCCTCGCTCCTAGTGTTCGCTGCCTCGCTCCTAGTGTTCGCTGCCCCGCTCCTAGTGTTCGCTGCCTCGCTCCTAGTGTTCGCTGCCTCGCTCCTAGTGTTAGCTGCCTCGCTCCTAGTGTTAGCTGCCTCGCTCCTAGTGTTAGCTGCCTCGCTCTTAGTATTAGCTGCCTCGCTCCTAGTGTTCGCTGCCTCGCTCCTAGTGTTCGCTGCCTCGCTACTAGTGTTCGCTGCCTCGCTCCTAGTGTTCGCTGCCTCGCTCCTAGTGTTCGCTGCCTCGCTCCCTCAGGAAGTTCCCACATTCCTGGCCAAGCATCACATTCTCTCTTATGTATTATTGCATTTGTTAGTTATAAATGGCTTAAATTTGACTAAGTTACGTTAACCTACCTGGAGTTTACCTGAAGAATGTTTCGACCAGACCAGGCCTCCCGGTGGATTGTCTGATCAACCAGTCTGTTGGTAGTACCCTCTTATATATAACGGGAGGGCACTGAAAAGTCTTGGCCCCTTCACGCTTACTTAGTTTTCCCTCAGTGTGCTCAGTACATCCCTGCTTTTCACTGGGGTATTTTGCACCATCTACCAAGCCATTTATTTCTATAGGAAATTATTTGTGTGTGCAAATTTGGGATCAATCCTGTTATTTTCCAGGTGTAGAATATCATGTATCTCTACATCTACATTACAAGGAGTACAGATCGAGGGACTCCAAACGTTCCCAGTAATTTAGCGACTTAACTAAATCTATGCGAACAGTGAAGGTTCACTGCGCATTTTGAAGGTATGCAATTTCACCTGCCTTGATGAACAGTACTCCAGCCTAGAGATAACAAGGAACTTGTTTTGAAGGTTCTAGTTATCCAAACAATTATTTTCCATAGGATTATAATAGAGACAAATGATTCTTGAAGGTGAGATTATATGACATAATACTCCCAGGTCTCTCACATTAGTCGTACACTACTGGGTGATTTGACTTTGTTTTATACTCAGTTTCAGCCTTTAATGGCTTATTTTTTTAGTAGCAAACTTATCCTCACTGAACATCATATTGTTGTCCCTGGCACACTGGAAGACTTTATATCACCTTGAAGTCTTGCTGTGTCCTCAATGCTACTCCCATGAAGATCCTAGTGTCGTCTCCAAAGGATAATAATGTGCAATAATTTATACCTCTGTGTTTGCTCGATACGAGAATGAAACAAAATAGAGACAAACATTGTGCTTTGGGGAACAAATCTTTTCACTATGGCGGCCTCCCATTTCACTCTGGTCACATTGCTAGTTGTTTCTTTTGCATCCATTTCATGCTGTTACACCATGATGGTACTAAAGGTTGTGGCTAAGTCAGAGTACACTACATTTGCATTTTGTCTTCCATTACAACCAAGACTACGTCATAATGGTCCAGTAGTTGAGAGGCAGAAACGACCTGTTCTAAGCCCGTGCTGTCTGGGGTTGTCCAAATTCTGAGAATCCGTGTGATTTGCGATCTTGTTTCTTATGATTTTTTTGTGCAAGAAAGGTATACAATACCTACAAGATGAAAGTTATGACACATGTGCAACATCTGGGTATCTTTATTGTAGACGTTTCGCCATCCAGTGCCTTTATCAATAGAAATTCTAAGACATAACCAGAAGACAGTAGAACTATACACAGAAGATGAGGTGATCAGTCCCTCGACCTTGGAGTTGGTGTGAAGAACACCGTAGTCGTAGAGATTCTCTACAACTGGATGGCGAAACGTCTACAACAAATAAAACCAAATGTCGCACAAGTGTCTTATGGTTTTTTGTGGGACTAAAAATCCTAAGACCCACAATAGATCTATCGGTCTATTGTTCTTTGTCATTACGTTGTTGCGAATGTAGATAAATCGGCCTGAGTTCACAGAGTGAAAAACTACAATTATGGTGAGTAGATGTGGCACGTAGATAACGTTGAGATTTTCTCACACTGCATATTAGAGTAGTGCAGGAGCCTGGCATCCGGTGAGAGGCGCTATTAAGAGGATACACTTACATTTTCTGCACGTACAGGACACCCTCTACTGTCATCAACACACGTAGTCTCCCACCATCACGTACCTCTACTTATACTCGCGCACGTACAGTACACCCTCGTATTGTCATCAACACACGTAGTCTCCCACCATCACGTACCTCTACTATTATACTCGTGCACGTACAGTACACCCTCTACTGTCATTAACACACGTAGTCTCCCACCATTACGTACCTCTATTATACTCGCGCACGTACAGTACACCCTCGTACTGTCATCAACACACGTAGTCTCCCACCATCACGTACCTCTACTTATACTCGCGCACGTACAGTACACCCTCATATTGTCATCAACACACGTAGTCTCCCACCATCACGTACCTCTACTATTATACTCGTGCACGTACAGTACACCCTCGTATTGTCAACACACGTAGTCTCCCACCATCACGTACCTCTACTATTATACTCGTGCACGTACAGTACACCCTCTACTGTCATCAACACACGTAGTCTCCCACCATCACGTACCTCTACCATTATACTCGTGCCTCCCACACTATTAAATCTACATGAAGAATGAGACTTGTGCAATATTTCGGAATCATTATTAAGGAAACGTTTCGTCAGTTAGTAACTTCTTCAGTCCATTACAGAGAAGAATGATGGACGATGAGGAGGAGTATGAGGTAATCAGTCCCTCAGAATGGAGTTGATGTGTTGAATCCATCAATTTTAAGAAGCCACTGGCTGGAGAAATATTTGCTTAATAATGATTTCGAAATATTGTACGAGTGTCTCATTCTTCAATTTCTCAGTTTTATGCAGTATTTACACAACATTATACAATCTAATACCAGAAAATAACAATACTGAGATAAGAACATAAGAAAGGAGGAACACTGCAGCAGGCCTGTTGGCCCATACTAGGCAGGTCCTTTACAATTCATCCCACTAACAAACATTTGACCAACCCAATTTTCAATGCCACCCAAGAAACAAGCTCCGATGTGCAAGTCCCACTCAAATCCAACCCCTCCCACTCATGTACTTATCCAACCTAAACTTGAAACTACCCAAAGTCCTAGCCTCAATAACCCAACTAGGTAGACTGTTCCACTCATCAACTACCCTATTTCCAAACCAATACTTTCCTATGTCCTTTCTAAATCTAAACTTATCTAACAATAATGTTCTCTTCTTGGTAATTCTTACATTCACACACTTATACACTTGTCTATCCTGTTTAAAAAGCTTCCAGAAGTGTTCGCTCTTATAATACTTCCAGGCAGTTGGTTCTTATGTACAACATTACCAAAGCAAAGTTTTCCTACCTCCTATAAACCTTCTCGTAGTAATAAGTCACAGTATTATAACTTCAATAATAAATAGCTTACAAATTAGAAATGAAAATTAGACGGTTCAGGGTACCCAGGACCGTAATTAAGTTGATTTCATTATCAATACCTTACCTAGTATGTCAACAAGCTACGTGTAGACTAAGACGTCAGTGATCTAGTCAGTAAGTCACTTTTTATCGTAGGTAACGAGCCTAAACATTCAAGTGAGGTGGGATAAAATGCTGGGAAGAGTAATCACAATATTATCACAGCCTTCACTTGAATACGACGAAGAAATTGAGGCCAGATGATTTTCTGGAATGTTTAAGTAACCACAGAAAGTGAACATAAATCAAGCTTGAAGCTTGGCCCATGGCCCGGCTGCGGCCGTAGAGAAACCATCGGAACTCTGTCAAAAGTAACCAAGCCAAATTAAGTGTCAGCTACAATGATGTAAGCATTGCCAAGTCCTGTGACCTGAAAATTCTTCCGAAAACTAGCCTAATAAACCCACTGAAATAAAGAAAACCTCACTAAACCAGAGCTTTAAGATTTATAAATAATGGCGTACTCAATGTGAATCCCTATACATCAGAAGAGAGTATCAACACTGGACAGCGTACCTCATTATATTCCATTTCAAAACAAGTCACATAGGAATAGAACCAACCCCAGCTCAACACTACCAGCTTATACCAGAACCAACCCCAGCTCAACACTACCAGCTTATACCAGAACCAACCCCAGCTCAACACTACCAGCTTATACCAGGACCAACCCCAGCTCAACACTACCAGTTTATACCAGAACCAACCCCAGCTCAACACTACCAGCTTATACCAGGACCAACCCCAGCTCAACACTACCAGCTTATACCAGGACCAACCCCAGCTCAACACTACCAGCTTATACCAGAACCAACCCCAGCTCAACACTACCAGCTTATACCAGAACCAACCCCAGCTCAACACTACCAGCTTATACCAGAACCAACCCCAGCTCAACACTACCAGCTTATACCAGAACCAACCCCAGCTCAACACTACCAGCTTATACCAAAACCAACCCCAGCTCAACACTACCAGCTTATACCAAGACCAACCCCAGCTCAACACTACCAGCTTATACCAGGACCAACCCCAGCTCAACACTACCAGCTTATACCAGAACCAACCCCAGCTCAACACTACCAGCTTATACCAGAACCAACCCCAGCTCAACACTACCAGCTTATACCAGGACCAACCCCAGCTCAACACTACCAGCTTATACTAGGACCAACCCCAGCTCAACACTACCAGCTTATACCAAGACCAACCCCAGCTCAACACTACCAGCTTATACCAGAACCAACCCCAGCTCAACACTACCAGCTCATACCAGAACCAACCCCAGCTCAACACTGCCAGCTCATACCAGGACCAACCCCAGCTCAACACTACCAGCTTATACCAGAACCAACCCCAGCTCAACACTACCAGCTTATACCAGGACCAACCCCAGCTCAACACTACCAGCTTATACCAGGACCATCCCCAGCTCAACACTACCAGCTTATACCAGGACCAACCCCAGCTCAACACTACCAGCTTATACCAGGACCAACCCCAGCTCAACACTACCAGCTTATACCAGGACCAACCCCAGCTCAACACTACCAGCTTATACCAGGACCAACCCCAGCTCAACACTACCAGCTTATACCAGGACCAACCCCAGCTCAACACTACCAGCTTATACCAAGACCAACCCCAGCTCAACACTACCAGCTTATACCAGAAACAACCCCAGCTCAACACTGCCAGTTTATACAAGGACCAACCCCAGCTCAACACTACCAGCTTATACCAGGACCAACCCCAGCTCAACACTACCAGCTTATACCAGGGCCAACCCCAGCTCAACACTACCAGCTCATACCAGGGCCAACCCCAGCTCAACACTACCAGCTCATACCAGGGCCAACCCCAGCTCAACACTGCCAGCTTATACCAGGACCAACCCCAGCTCAACACTACCAGCTTATACCAGGACCAACCCCAGCTCAACACTACCAGCTTATACCAAGACCAACCCCAGCTCAACACTACCAGCTTATACCAGGACCAACCCCAGCTCAACACTGCCAGTTTATACCAGGACCAACCCCAGCTCAACACTACCGGCTTATACCACGACCAACCCCAGCTCAACACTGCCAGTTTATACCAGGACCAACCCCAGTTCAACACTGCCAGCTTATACCAGGACCAACCCCAGCTCAACACTACCAGCTCATACCAGTGCCAACCCCAGCTCAACACTACTAGCTCATACCAAGACCAACCCCAGCTCAACACTACCAGCTCATACCAAGACCAACCCCAGCTCAACACTACCAGCTTATACCAGGACCAACCCCAGCTCAACACTACCAGCTTATACCAGGACCAACCCCAGCTCGACACTACCAGCTTATACCAAGACCAACCCCAGCTCAACACTACCAGTTTATACCAGGACCAACCCCAGCTCAACACTACCAGCTTATACCAGGACCAACCCCAACTCAACACTGCCAGTTTATACCAGGATCAACCCCAGCTCAACACTACCAGCTTATACCAGGACCAACCCCAGCTCAACACTACCAGCTTATACCAAGACCAACCCCAGCTCAACAGTACCAGCTTATACCAGGACCAACCCCAGCTCAACACTACCAGCTTATACCAGGACCAACCCCAGCTCAACACTACCAGCTCATACCAGAACCAACCCCAGCTCAACACTAGCAGCTTATATCAGGACCAACCCCAGCTCAACACTACCAGCTTATACCAGGACCAACCCCAGCTCAACACTACCAGCTTATACCAGGACCAACCCCAGCTCAACATTACCAGCTTATACCAGGACCAACCCCAGCTCAACACTACCAGTTTATACCAGGACCAACCCCAGCTCAACACTACCAGTTCATACCAGGACCAACCCCAGCTCAACACTACCAGCTTATACCAAGACCAACTCCAGCTCAACACTACCAGCTTATACCACGACCAACCCCAACTCAACACTGCCAGCTTATACCAAGACCAACCCCAGCTCAACACTACCAGCTTATACCAGAACCAACCCCAGCTCAACACTTCCAGCTTATACCAGGACCAACCCCAGCTCAACACTACCAGCTTATACCAGAACCAACCCCAGCTCAACACTACCAGCTTATACCAAGACCAACCCCAGCTCACCACTACCAGCTTATACCAAGACCAACCCCAGCTCAACACTACCAGCTTATACCAGAACCAACCCCACCTCAACACTACCAGCTTATACCAGGACCAACCCCACCTCAACACTACCAGCTTATACCAAGACCAACCCCAGCTCAACACTACCAGCTTATACCAGGACCAACCCCAGCTCAACACTACCAGCTTATACCAGGACCAACCCCAGCTCAACACTACCAGCTTATACCAGAACCAACCCCACCTCAACACTACCAGCTTATACCAGGACCAACCCCAGCTCAACACTACCAGCTTATACCAGAACCAACCCCACCTCAACACTACCAGCTTATACCACGACCAACCCCAGCTCAACACTACCAGCTTATACCACGACCAACCCCAGCTCAACACTACCAGCTTATACCAGGACCAACCCCAGCTCAACACTACCAGCTTATACCAGAACCAACCCCACCTCAACACTACCAGCTTATACCAGAACCAACCCCAGCTCAACACTACCAGCTTATACCAGAACCAACCCCACCTCAACACTACCAGCTTATACCAGAACCAACCCCACCTCAACACTGCCAGCTTATACCAGAACCAACCCCACCTCAACACTGCCAGCTTATACCAGAACCAACCCCACCTCAACACTACCAGCTTATACCAGAACCAACACCACCTCAACACTACCAGCTTATACCAGAACCAACCCCACCTCAACACTACCAGCTTATACCAGAACCAACCCCACCTCAACACTACCAGCTTATACCAGAACCAACCCCACCTCAACACTACCAGCTTATACCAGAACCAACCCCACCTCAACACTGCCAGCTTATACCAGAACCAACCCCAGCTCAACACTACCAGCTTATACCAGAACCAACCCCAGCTCAACACTACCAGCTTATACCAGGACCAACCCCACCTCAACACTACCAGCTTATACCAGAACCAACCCCACCTCAACACTACCAGCTTATACCAGAACCAACCCCACCTCAACACTACCAGCTTATACCAGAACCAACCCCACCTCAACACTACCAGCTTATACCAGAACCAACCCCACCTCAACACTGCCAGCTTATACCAGAACCAACCCCAGCTCAACACTACCAGCTTATACCAGAACCAACCCCAGCTCAACACTACCAGCTTATACCAGAACCAACCCCACCTCAACACTACCAGCTTATACCAAGACCAGCCCCAGCTCAACACTACCAGCTTATACCAGAACCAACCCCACCTCAACACTACCAGCTTATACCAGAACCAACCCCACCTCAACACTGCCAGCTTATACCAGAACCAACCCCACCTCAACACTACCAGCTTATACCAGAACCAACCCCAGCTCAACACTACCAGCTTATACCAGAACCAACCCCACCTCAACACTACCAGCTTATACCAGAACCAACCCCAGCTCAACACTACCAGCTTATACCAGAACCAACCCCACCTCAACACTGCCAGCTTATACCAGAACCAACCCCAGCTCAACACTACCAGCTTATACCAGAACCAACACCACCTCAACACTACCAGCTTATACCAGAACCAACCCCACCTCAACACTACCAGCTTATACCAGAACCAACCCCACCTCAACACTGCCAGCTTATACCAGAACCAACCCCACCTCAACACTACCAGCTTATACCAAGACCAGCCCCAGCTCAACACTACCAGCTTATACCAAGACCATCTATATGCACGAGTGGCCTTTAAAAAAACTCCCAACAAAAGTTTTGCTAGACGTAATAAGATGCTACTACTTTTAATAATAAGTTTTGCTAGACGTAATAAGATGCTACTACTTTTAATAATAAGTTTTGCTAGACGTAATAAGATGCTACTACTTTTAATAATAAGTTTTGCTAGACGTAATAAGATGCTACTACTTTTAATAAGTTTATATTTTTAAAGGTTGACAGACGCGTCATCGTTATTATCACTGAACTACAAGTTTAATTATGTTCACTTATTATAACCTAAATTATCTTTAAAAAGTTCAATTGTAGTTAAGAGAACATAAAAGACTGACGAGGAAAACTGAGGATAAATTGTGCTAGCAATATGGAAGTTCGATAACTGGTTCAGAGAACCAACAGCTTGGTGAATCAGACACTTGGCAACACTTGGATACCTTTATGGAAACGTTTCGTCAACCAGTGGCTTTTTCTGTCCAATGTAGAGAACAATGGTTGAAGGTCAGAGAGAGTCGGAGGTAATCAGTCCCTCAGCCAGGAGTCAATGTGATCACATCAACTCCAGGCTGAGGGACTGATTACCTCAAACTCCTGATCTTCAACTGACCATTCTTTTCTATATTGGACTGAGGAAGCCACTGGTTGGCGAAATGTTTCCACAGTCAAGTTATGCAAGTGTTGTCGTGTCTAATACATTAAACAGATCTGTGGTACTTTGTCTTACGTTTAATTAAAACTATTCCAGGGATCGTTGTGCCCGTGACCCGGTCCCGGACCACACCTGAACGATCAGGCTGCTGGTGCCGGCCGCAAGCAGCACAACGTACATACCACTGCCTGGGTAATCAGAAACTGATTTGGGGAACTTATAATGTTCAATCCTGAAGACCGCCAGAGGTTTGTTGGTAATATCCCTTATTTACGAGGGAGCGCGTTGTAATGTCGAGGACCTCTTACACTGAGTTCTCTCAGTGTACTCACCGCGTTCCTAATTTTTAATCGAGGTATTCTGCGCCGTATACCAGGTCTCGCGTTAATACAAAGTGCAGGTTTGGAAAAAGTCTCCCCAGGATTTTCTAAATTAGTAAATTATGATGTACCAGTATGTTATGGCAGTGTGCAGGTTTAAGACCAGGTCCTCGAGTACTTTCTAGGTATATATTATCATGTATCTCTCTCTCCTCAGCTCCAGTGAATACATGTTCAACACTTGAAGGCGTTCACAATAATTTAAATGCTCTACTGGCTCTGTGAGAGCCGTAAATGATCTCTGTATTTGTTCCAGATTTGATATTTCTCTTGCTTTGACGGCCCCGTTCAAAGCAGGAGAAATATCAGAGCTGAAACAAATACAGAGATCGTTTACGGTTCACACAGAGCCAGTAGAGCATTTAAATTATTGTGAACGCCTTCTGGAGAGGAGGAAAGACACATGATAATATATACCTGGAAAGTACTCGAGGGCCTGGTCCCAAATCTGCACACTGACATAACAGCATACTGGAGTGAGAGATATGGGAGGAAGTACAAAATAAACCCAGTGAAGAGTACGGGTCCGGTGGACACAATTAGGGAACACTGTATCAACATTCGTGGCCCTAGATTATTCAACATCTTCCCGGAAGATATCAGAAACACTGTTGGAACAAGTGTAGAAGTCTTCAAGAGGACAGGACACTGGACAAGTATCTTCATCAGGTGCCAGATCAACCAGGCTGTGATGGATATGTGGGGCAGCAGGTCTCCAGCAGGTACAGCCTGGCCCATGGCCGGGCTCAGAGAGTAGCGAGACTCTCGAAACTCATCAAAGATATATCAAAAGTTTACTGTACGTTGTCAAGTTGTATAATGTCTGCCTTAAAGAGTCGCTGGTACACAACAATATGCTAACATGGAGGAAACAAGTGACCTGAGTATCATCATTGGCTCGGTATTTCTAGTTCTGAATATTTTAGTTATCAAGTCTATCTTTTTTCTTCCGTGATCCTCATTCTTTTCTTGATGCGAGTCTTAAATGTGAGATTATATTACATTGTTATTCCCAGGTCTCGCACATTCGACTTTTGCTCTTTTGAATGATTTCAGTGAGGCCTGGTCACAGACCGGGCCGCGGGGGCGTTGACCCCCGGAACTCTCTCCAGGTAAACTTCAGTTCATCTTGTATTCTGCTTCAGTCTATTTCTTCCACAGCGGAGCAACTAAACCTTGCTCGTACACTTCACACTGTTGTCCGTAGTCCACTTTGTTTACATCTGCTTGAAGATTCACTGTGTCCCCGCTGGACGTCATTCACAGAAATGCTGGTGTCATTAGCAAGGCTGAAACTGTAGTATGATTTACATCCTTGTGAATGTCAGTTATAAGAATGAGAAATGTAAGTGGAGAAGGTACTGTGCCCTGAGGAAGAAGCGGTTTTCACTGTATCATCCTCCGACTTTGTTTACGACTCTCTGGTTTCTATTTGTTAAGAGGTTTAATATCTATCTGCCCACTTTTCCATTTATTCTTTAGCATACATTTTGTGTGCTGTCACACCATGGTTCATTTATTGAATGCTATCGTAAAATCATTGTGTACTACCAGCATTTAGCTTATCTTCCACTGCTAGACTATCACGAGCATGTCGTGATGGTCTAGTAACTGTGAAAGGCAGGAACAACCTGGTGTAAACCCACGCTGCTCTGGACTGTGCAAATATTGTGACTTATGTAACTGCTAATGTTCCTTCTTAAATATCCTGTCAAAGATTTTGATATACCTGAAGAGGGTTTCAGAGGTCAATGCCCCTACGGCCCGGTCTGTGACCAGGCCTCCCGGTGGATCAGGGACTGATCAACCAGGCTGTTACTGCTGGCCGCACGTAAACCGACGTACGAATCACAGCCCGGCTGATCAGATATTGACTTCAGGCGTCTGTCCAGCTCCTTGAAGACAGCCAGGGGTCTATTGGTAATCCCCCTTATGTATGCTGGGAGGCAGTTGAACAGTCTTGTGCCCCTGACACTGTGTTGTCTCTTAGCGTGCTTATGGCGTCTCTGAAAGACACTATTGCAAAAATCATTCTTTTTTATGAAAAACTAAAACAAAAAATTCAAAGACGCTTTTATGAAGGTGCGATTTAATGTTTTGTCATCTTATACCATGTTTTATTTTGTCATCTTATACCATGTTTTATTTTGTCATCTTATACCATGTTTTATTTTGTCATCTTATACCATGTTTTATTTTGTCATCTTATACCATGTTTTATTTTGTCATCTTATACCATGTTTTATTTTGTCATCTTATACCATGTTTTATTTTGCCATCTTATACCATGTTTTATTTTGCCATCTTATACCATGTTTTATTTTGCCATCTTATACCATGTTTTATTTTGCCATCTTATACCATGTTTTATTTTGCCATCTTATACCATGTTTTATTGATAAAGACGAGCCAGGGAGAACAACCTTGTCGTGGATGATGGTGTGGAGCAGAGTGCACTGCCATGCTGTCACTGGCTTCTTCACTGTCGAGTGGAGTCAGGGTGATGTCTGACAGATGTCAGGGTGATGTCTGACAGATGTCAGGGTGATGTCTGACAGATGTCAGGGTGATGTCTGACAGAGTGCACTGCCATGCTGTCACTGGCTTCTTCAACGTCGAGTGGAGTCAGGGTGATGTCTGACAGATGTCAGGGTGATGTCTGACAGAGTGCACTGCCATGCTGTCACTGGCTTCTTCACAGTCGAGTGGAGTCAGGGTGATGTCTGACAGATGTCAGGGTGATGTGTGACAGATGTCAGGGTGATGTCAGGGAGATGTCCTCAGCCCTGAGAGTCGAAGTCAAGAAAAATTAATTTGGGTCAACTTTTACTGACTACTGGTTCGGTAGCACAAAGAAACATGATACCTTTGATATACCTTTGATGAATCTCGAGAGTCTTTGTACCTCTGAAGGCGGGCAGTGAACCAGACTCATCTGGTGCTAGCCTGGTCAACCAGGCTGTTGCTGCTGGAGGACGGCTGCCCCACATATCCATCATAGCCTGGTTGATCTGGCACTTCTTGAAGACTTCCACACTTGTTCCAGCAGTGTTTATGGAACAAGTACAAAAGTCTTTTCATAAAATTCAATGTAATATAGCTAACCTAAAGCAAAATATGGATAGAGAATCACTAATAATGAAGCCTGGTCACAGACCGGGCCGCGGGGGCGCTGACCCCAGGAACTCTCTCTAGGTATACTAAACATTTATTTTGCCTCATCCAAAGAGGTATCGTGTAGTAAATCGGGGGACTGATACCCAAGTATGGAAACTGCTTCATGACGAGGGGGACTGATACCCAAGTATGGAAACTGCTTCATGACGAGGGGGACTGATACCCAAGTATGGAAACTGCTTCATGATGAGGGGGGACTGATACCCAAGTATATAAACTGCTTCATGACGGACGATAGCAGACTAAGGTAAACCTTGCCATACTAGGCGCCAGACACCTCAGCAACACAGCACATTGTTAGTCTCCAAATCTCTCAACTTCACAAGTCATAAAGAGGTAATGACATAAATGTTCTGTACAACCATGTGCTTCTGTACCCATAACTATGTCACCACTTTCTGTATATTGTATTTGTATGTGGTGGTGCTGGCAGTGCTGGCGGTGCTGGTGGTGCTGGCAGTGCTGGCGGTGCTGGCGGTGCTGGCAGTGCTGGCGATGCTGGCAGTGCTGGCGGTGCTGCAGACCAAAGTATCTGTAACAGAGTTAAGATGCAAGAAAGAGAGACTTGGTAAAGATGGTGTGGAAAGTGGGTAAAGTGTTGTAAGCAGAACAGAGGCTGAGTAAGCGTGTTAACTGCAGTAGCAAACTACTGAAGGTGTGTGAAGGACCTTGTAAGTCCAGTCAGAGAGTCACCACATGACCAAGACGGTGTATGAAGGACCTTGTAAGTCCAGTCAGAGAGTCACCACATGACCAAGACGGTGTGTGAAGGACCTTGTAAGTCCAGTCAGAGAGTCACCACATGACCAAGACGGTGGCAGACAAAAAAAATACTCAATAAAATTCCTGCTCATCCCTTCTTCTTTCCTTCTTGATGGTGAGGAACATTGCTGAGAAAGGTCACATGACTACAAGACGTATAACAAGGGATTAGAAAAACAAAACACGGAACGGGTGGGGGTTGAATCATGGCGAATCTAAAACTCTATGACAGGAGTTTCATGACTCATCCGCCATGAGTTCAAACCCCACCCGTTCCCTGGCTTATTTACAGTCGTGTAATTACGATTTCGTGAGTTAAGTAATTCTTGATAAAGGAGATACAAGAGGAAAGACTTACAACAAAAACTACAAGAGACGCCATGAAACATATCATAAGTGTAATAATTCACATCTGATCAACAAGGTATAAAGAACAACTAGTCAATATTCCAGTAGCTCCTGAACCATTATTGTGTTGCCAGACGAGTTGTGTGGAAAGTAATGTTGACGAAGCCACGCGTGGTGGAAGTAGCCTAGAGTGCTTGTAAACACTGTATAACAAGACTGTAGTGAGGTGTGTCCTGTAGTGTGTGTTGAGTGTGTTGTGTGTTGTGTGTGTTGTGTCCAGTAGTGTGTTGTGTCCTGTAGTGTGTTGAGTGTGTTGTGTCCAGTAGTGTGTTGTGTCCAGTAGTGTGTTGAGTGTGTTGTGTCCTGTAGTGTGTTGAGTGTGTTGTGTCCAGTAGTGTGTTGTGTCCAGTAGTGTGTTGAGTGTGTTGTGTCATGTAGTGTGTTGAGTGTGTTGTGTCCAGTAGTGTGTTGAGTGTGTTGTGTCATGTAGTGTGTTGAGTGTGTTGTGTCCTGTAGTGTGTTGAGTGTGTTATGTCATGTAGTGTGTTGAGTGTGTTGTGTCCTGTAGTGTGTTGTGTCCAGTAGTGTGTTGAGTGTGTTGTGTCCTGTAGTGTGTTGAGTGTGTTGTGTCAAGTAGTGTGTTGTGTGTGTTGTGTCCTGTAGTGTGTTGTGTCCAGTAGTGTGTTGTGTCCAGTAGTGTGTTGAGTGTGTTGTGTCCTGTAGTGTGTTGAGTGTGTTGTGTCCTGTAGTGTGTTGAGTGTGTTGTGTCCAGTAGTGTGTTGTGTCCAGTAGTGTGTTGTGTCCAGTAGTGTGTTGTGTCCAGTAGTGTGTTGAGTGTGTTGTGTCCTGTAGTGTGTTGTGTCCTGTAGTGTGTTGTGTGTGTTGTGTCCAGTAGTGTGTTGAGTGTGTTGTGTCCAGTGCGTTGAGTGTGTTGTGTCCTGTAGTGTGTTGTGTGTGTTGTGTCCTGTAGTGTGTTGTGTCCAGTAGTGTGTTGAGTGTGTTGTGTCCAGTGCGTTGAGTGTGTTGTGTCCTGTAGTGTGTTGTGTGTGTTGTGTCCTGTAGTGTGTTGAGTGTGTTGTGTCCTGTAGTGTGTTGAGTGTGTTGTGTCCTGTAGTGTGTTGAGTGTGTTGTGTCCTGTAGTGTGTTGAGTGTGTTGTGTCCTGTAGTGTGTTGAGTGTGTTGTGTCCTGTAGTGTGTTGAGTGTGTTGTGTCCTGTAGTGTGTTGAGTGTGTTGTGTCCTGTAGTGTGTTGAGTGTGTTGTGTCCTGTAGTGTGTTGAGTGTGTTGTGTCCTGTAGTGTGTTGAGTGTGTTGTGTCCTGTAGTGTGTTGAGTGTGTTGTGTCCTGTAGTGTGTTGAGTGTGTTGTGTCCTGTAGTGTGTTGTGTGTGTTGTGTCCTGTAGTGTGTTGTGTGTGTTGTGTCCTGTAGTGTGTTGTGTGTGTTGTGTCCTGTAGTGTGTTGTGTGTGTTGTGTCCTGTAGTGTGTTGTGTGTGTTGTGTCCAGTAGTGTGTTGTGTGTGTTGTGTCCTGTAGTGTGTTGAGTGTGTTGTGTCCTGTAGTGTGTTGAGTGTGTTGTGTCCAGTAGTGTGTTGTGTGTGTTGTGTCCTGTAGTGTGTTGTGTGTGTTGTGTCCTGTAGTGTGTTGTGTGTGTTGTGTCCTGTAGTGTGTTGAGTGTGTTGTGTCCAGTAGTGTGTTGTGTGTGTTGTGTCCTGTAGTGTGTTGTGTGTGTTGTGTCCTGTAGTGTGTTGTGTGTGTTGTGTCCTGTAGTGTGTTGAGTGTGTTGTGTCCTGTAGTGTGTTGAGTGTGTTGTGTCCTGTAGTGTGTTGAGTGTGTTGTGTCCTGTAGTGTGTTGAGTGTGTTGTGTCCTGTAGTGTGTTGAGTGTGTTGTGTCCTGTAGTGTGTTGAGTGTGTTGTGTCCTGTAGTGTGTTGTGTCCAGTAGTGTGTTGAGTGTGTTGTGTCCTGTAGTGTGTTGAGTGTGTTGTGTCCAGTAGTGTGTTGAGTGTGTTGTGTCCAGTAGTGTGTTGTGTCCAGTAGTGTGTTGAGTGTGTTGTGTCCTGTAGTGTGTTGAGTGTGTTGTGTCCTGTAGTGTGTTGAGTGTGTTGTGTCCTGTAGTGTGTTGAGTGTGTTGTGTCATGTAGTGTGTTGAGTGTGTTGTGTCCAGTAGTGTGTTGTGTCCAGTAGTGTGTTGAGTGTGTTGTGTCCTGTAGTGTGTTGAGTGTGTTGTGTCCTGTAGTGTGTTGAGTGTGTTGTGTCATGTAGTGTGTTGTGTCCAGTAGTGTGTTGAGTGTGTTGTGTCCTGTAGTGTGTTGAGTGTGTTGTGTCATGTAGTGTGTTGAGTGTGTTGTGTCCTGTAGTGTGTTGAGTGTGTTGTGTCAAGTAGTGTGTTGAGTGTGTTGTGTCAAGTAGTGTGTTGAGTGTGTCAAGAACACCAAACCTATTTTAGTGACAACACTAAACTCCCAGTGTACCAGGTGTGTACCGTGTACCAGGTGTGTACCGTGTACCAGGTGTGTAACGTGTACCAGGTGTGCACCGTGTACCTGGTGTGTAACGTGTACCAGGTGTGTACCGTGTACCAGGTGGTACCGTGTACCTGGTGTGTAACGTGTACCAGGTGTGTACCGTGTACCAGGTGGTACCGTGTACCTGGTGTGCACTGTGTACCAGGTGTGTAACGTGTACCAGGTCTGTACAGTGTACCAGGTCTGTACCGTGTACCAGGTCTGTACCGTGTACCAGGTCTGTACCGTGTACCAGGTGTGTAACATATACCAGGTGTGTAACGTGTTCCTGGTGGTACCGTGTACCTGGTGTGTACCGTGTACCAGGTGTGTACTGTGTACCAGGTGTGTACCGTGTACCAGGTGTGTACTGTGTACCAGGTGTGTACTGTGTACCAGGTGTGTACCGTGTACCAGGTGTGTACCGTGTACCAGGTGTGTACTGTGTACCAGGTGTGTACTGTGTACCAGGTGTGTACTGTGTACCAGGTGTGTACCGTGTACCAGGTGTGTACTGTGTACCAGGTGTGTACTGTGTAACAGGTGTGTACCGTGTACCAGGTCTGTGCCGTGACTAGAGCACTAGCATAGGAAATGCAGGTAAATTTCCTTAGGCGGTCCAGGAGCTGGATATCAACACCTTCACGAGGCCCAGGAGACAGCTCAACCCTCTTGTAAAAAAAAAGGTGATATATTTTTCAAATTATTTTTTAATTAAATTTATGTTAAGTTACATTAATGATATACAACGCTGAAGAAAATGGCTGTATTGCCCTTACGGGCTTAGAGCTCCTATGAATATATGAATGTAATTATGGCTGGCTCATCTGGCAACAATAATTAGTTTAATGGGTTCTCAAGTATAAGCGAGATTATCAACCCTGGCTGTCTTCAAGATGGATCACCACACCCTGGCTGTCTTCAAGATGGATCACCAACACCCTGGCTGTCTTCAAGATGGATCACCACACCCTGGCTGTCTTCAAGATGGATCACCACACCCAGGCTGTCTTCAAGATGGATCACCAACACCCTGGCTGTCTTCAAGATGGATCACCAACACCCTGGCTGTCTTCAAGATGGATCACCAACACCCTGGCTGTCTTCAAGATGGATCACCAGCACCCTGGCTGTCTTCAAGATGGATCACCACACCCTGGCTGTCTTCAAGATGGATCACCACACCCTGGCTGTCTTCAAGATGGATCACCAGCACCCTGGCTGTCTTCAAGATGGATCACCAGCACCCTGGCTGTCTTCAAGATGGATCACCAGCACCCTGGCTGTCTTCAAGATGGATCACCACACCCTGGCTGTCTTCAAGATGGATCACCAACACCCTGGCTGTCTTCAAGATGGATCACCAACACCCTGGCTGTCTTCAAGATGGATCACCAACACCCTGGCTGTCTTCAAGATGGATCACCAACACCCTGGCTGTCTTCAAGATGGATCACCAGCACCCTGGCTGTCTTCAAGATGGATCACCACACCCTGGCTGTCTTCAAGATGGATCACCACACCCTGGCTGTCTTCAAGATGAATCACCAACACCCTGGCTGTCTTCAAGATGGATCACCACACCCTGGCTGTCTTCAAGATGGATCACCACACCCTGGCTGTCTTCAAGATGGATCACCAACACCCTGGCTGTCTTCAAGATGGATCACCAACACCCTGGCTGTCTTCAAGATGGATCACCACACCCTGGCTGTTTTCAAGATGGATCACCACACCCTGGCTGTCTTCAAGATGGATCACCACACCCTGGCTGTCTTCAAGAGGTATCACCAACACCCTGGCTGTCTTCAAAAAGGATAACCAACACCCTGGCTGTCTTCAAGAGGAATCACCAACACCCTGGCTGTCTTCAAGAGGCATCACCAACACCCTGGCTGTCTGTAAGAGGGATCACCAACACCCTGGTTGTCTTCAACTGGGATCACCAACACCCTGGCTGTCTTCAAGAAGGATCACAACACCCTGGCTGTCTTCAAGAGGTATCACCAACACCCTGGCTGTCTTCAAGAGGTATCACCAACACCCTGGCTGTCTTCAAGAGGTATCACCAACACCCTGGCTGTCTTCAAGATGGATCACCACACCCTGGCTGTCATCAAGAAGGATCACAACACCCTGGCTGTCTTCAAGAAGGATCACAACACCCTGGCTGTCTTCAAGAGGTATCACCAACACCCTGGCTGTCTTCAAGAAGGATCACAACACCCTGGCTGTCTTCAGGAAGGATCATAACACCCTGGCTGTCTTCAAGAGGTATCACCAACACCCTGGCTGTCTTCAGGAAGGATCACAACACCCTGGCTGTCTTCAAGAGGTATCACCAACACCCTGGCTGTCTTCAAGATGGATCACAACACCCTGGCTGTCTTCAAGAATTATCACCAACACCCTGGCTGTCTTCAAGAAGGATCACAACACCCTGGCTGTCTTCAAGAGGTATCACCAACACCCTGGCTGTCTTCAAGAAGGATCACAACACCCTGGCTGTCTTCAAGAATTATCACCAACACCCTGGTTGTCTTCATGAAGGATCACAACACCCTGGCTGTCTTCAAGAAGGATCACAACACCCTGGCTGTCTTCAAGAAGGATCACAACACCCTGGCTGTCTTCAAGAGGTATCACCAACACCCTGGCTGTCTTCAAGAAGGATCACAACACCCTGGCTGTCTTCAAGAATTATCACCAACACCCTGGTTGTCTTCATGAAGGATCACAACACACTGGCTGTCTTCAAGAAGGATCACAACACCCTGGCTGTCTTCAAGAATTATCACTAACACCCTGGCTGTCTTCATGAAGGATCACAACACCCTGGCTGTCTTCAAGAGGTATCACCAACACCCTGGCTGTCTTCAAGAAGGATCACAACACCCTGGCTGTCTTCAAGAGGTATCACCAACACCCTGGCTGTCTTCAAGAAGGATCACAACACACTGGCTGTCTTCAAGAAGGATCACAACACCCTGGCTGTCTTCAAGAATTATCACCAACACCCTGGCTGTCTTCAAGAAGGATCACAACACCCTGGCTGTCTTCAAGAATTATCACCAACACCCTGGCTGTCTTCAAGAAGGATCACAACACCCTGGTTGTCTTCATGAAGGAATACCAACAGCTTCACTCCCCCTCCCCCCCCCCGGCTGTCTGCAAGAGGGAACTCAACTTTACACAGTCCAGTACTAAGTTTTCACAAACAAATATTCTAAATTTCTTCAACAAAATTTTCAAACAACTAACAGTTAGGTAGATCAAACCCATCCAGGGCGCTGATCACAAGAGACATTCTCCAGTTACCACACAAAAACTATATAAGAAATATCAAATTATGAGTTACACTGGACAATAACAATGTCAACTTTTAATTTAGCAAAGCCTAGCAGCACTCAGACTCGGAATAAGAACATAAGAACATAAGAACGAAGGAACACTGCAGAAGGCCTACTGGCCCATGCGAGGCAGGTCCAAGTCTCCTACCGGCTTAAGCCAATGCACCCAGCCTAGTCAGGTCAGGTCACATTGACTTAAGGGAGGAACACGGCAACCGACCTGGTAGCACAAGCTATCAGGTCTAACTCACACCCACCCACATCTACTCATGTATTTATCCAACCTATTTTTAAAGCTACACAACGTTCTGGCCTCTATAACGGTACTTGGGAGTTTGTTCCACTCATCCACAACTCTATTACCAAACCAGTACTTTCCTATATCCTTCCTGAATCTGAATTTTTCCAACTTAAAACCATTGCTGCGAGTCCTGTCTAGGCTAGATATTTTCAGCACACTATTTACATCCCCTTTATTTATTCCTGTCTTCCATTTATACACCTCAATCATATCCCCCCTAATTCTACGTCTTTCTAGAGAGTGCAGATTCAGGGCCCTTAGTCTATCCTCATAGGGAAGGTTTCTGATACATGGGATCAACTTTGTCATCCTCCTTTGTACATTTTCCAGAGAATTTATATCCATTCTGTAATAAGGTGACCAAAACTGTGCAGCATAATCTAAATGAGGCCTAACCAAGGATGTATAGAGTTGAAGAACAACCTGAGGACTCCTATTATTTATGCTTCTTGATATGAAGCCAAGGATTCTATTAGCTTTATTGTGAACACTTATGCACTGTTGTCTTGGTTTCAGATTACTGCTAACCAGAACTCCTAAATCTTTTTCGCAATCCGTAATATTAAGATCTACATTATTTAGTTTATATGTGGCATGGTTATTGTCCTGTCCAACATTTAGAACTTTGCATTTGTCTATATTAAACTGCATCTGCCACTTCTCCGACCACTGCATCAGTCTATTCAAATCTTCCTGGAGTGCTCGAATGTCCTCGTCAGAATGAATTCGACGGCCTATTTTGGTGTCATCGGCAAACTTGCCGATGTCGCTCTTTATGCCCTCATCTATGTCGTTTATGTAGACTGTGAACAGCAGGGGGCCCAACACTGACCCCTGTGGAACACCGCTCGTGACACTTCCCCACTCTGATTTCTCCCCATTTATGCAAACTCTCTGCTGCCTATTTGTCAACCATGCCTCTATCCAGGAAAAAATTTCTCCTCCTATTCCATGTGCTTTAATTTTCCTCAATAGTCTCTGATGTGGGACCCTGTCAAAAGCCTTACTGAAGTCCATATACACAATATCATATTCATTACCATGATCTACCTCCTCAAATACCTTAGTGAAAAAAGTTAATAAATTCGTAAGGCAGGAACGCCCCTTTGTAAAACCATGCTGAGATTCGTTGATTAATTTATGCTTTTCAAGGTGGCTACGAACTGCCTCGGCAATTATTGATTCCATAAATTTTCCCACTATGGAGGTTAGGCTTATTGGTCTATAGTTCGAAGCTAAGGACCTGTCACCTGTTTTGAAAATAGGTATCACATTTGCCATTTTCCACTTATCTGGCACCATGCCAGTTTGTAGTGATATGTTGAAAAGATTAGCCAAAGGTGTGCTAAGCTCCTCTTTACATTCCTTTAGAACCCTTGCATACAGTTCATCAGGGCCTGGGGATTTGTTAGGTTTTAATTTATCTATTTGCCTAAGGACCATGTCACTTGTGACCCTAATAGTGCACAGTTTATTATCGTCCTGTTCTACATAATTTATCATTACTGGAATATCGCTGGTATCCTCCTGTGTAAAAACTGAGAGGAAGTATGTGTTAAAAATTCTACACATTTCCTTATCACTGTCAGTGAGCTGACCCGAGGAACTTTTGAGTGGGCCTATCTTGTCCCTGATCTTACTTCTGTATACCTGAAAGAATCCTTTTGGGTTAGTCTTCGATTCTCTTGCAACTTTAACCTCAATCTCTTTTTGCTTTTCTAATTCCCTTTTTTATTTCTCTCTTTAACTGAATATATCGATTTCTCAATTGCCCCTCTCCTCTTTTGATTTGCCTATATATGCCTCTCTTTTGACCAATCAGATATTTTAATCTATTGTTCATCCATTTAGGATCATTTTTGTTTGATCTGATTTCCCTATTTGGAACATAATTTGACTGAGCAGCTAGAACTATGCCCTGGAAAGCATCATATCGGCAACCATCACCACCTACCTGACCCTTAGTCAGGTCATTCCAGTTCAGCCCACCTAAGTAATTTTTCAGTCCTATGAAATCAGCCAAGCGAAAGTCAGGGACGGAGACTTGATTGCCATTATTAGGGGAATTCCATGATATATTAAAACTGAGTGATTTGTGATCACTTTCCCCAAGCTCATCATTAACCTCAAGATTATTAATTAGTGTTTCCCTACTGGCAAGAACCAAGTCAATGAGGTTATTTCCCCTAGTTGGCTCTGTCACAAACTGTTTTAAAAAACAATCCTGGATCGTATCAAGAAAGTCACCTGACTCTAAATTTCCTGTCAAATTGCTCCAGTCAATCTGTCTATAGTTGAAATCTCCCATTAGCACAACATTTTCGTATGTAGATGCCTTACGAATTTCGTCCCATAGAAGTTTACTGCACTCCCTATCAAGATTTGGGGCCCTGTAAATCACACCCAAAATTAGTTTTTCTCGGCCCTCGAGAAGCTGTAACCAAACAGATTCAGTGGCTGACGCTTCTAATTTAATATCTTGTCTAACACAACAATTTAAATTGTCTCTGACATACATCGCTACTCCACCACCCTTCCTGTTGACCCTGTCAGTGTGGAATAATTTATAGCCTTGTATGTGACATTCAGAGGGCATCTCTCTATCTTTCAGATTGAGCCAGGTCTCTGTTATAGCAATAATATCTATGTTTCCTGCACTTGCAATTAATCTTAGCTCATCTATCTTATTTCTTACACTCCTGCTATTAGTATAGTAAACCTTAAGGGAGCTAGTCCCTTGCTGCCCTCTGCTGTCCCCCTTTGTTTGCTGACCTGATCTATTGTCTTTATTTATAACTTCATGCTGAATGCCTTTTATACATTTACTGTTTCCAACCCAAGTTTTTTTTTTTTTTTGGTGTTAGTTAATTGGCAATTTTACACTTACACAGCCTAAAACTGCAAAGAATCTTCCGTCTGATTAGATGTTTATGTATGTCAAGTTTTTACGTCGTTCGAGACAGGCATTCCCAACTTATTACAAGATATCAAAATTTAAACTTGGAAAACTGGCACCTATATAATAGACCTATAAACTGAACCTTTTGTAAAAGTATGATGGACTTGGAAAGTTTGTATTCAATAACAAGTATTTACAAGTTATTATACACAAAGTTCTCTGACACTGTTGTATAAAACTGGCGAGTTATAGTCTATATAATCCACTACCAATCTGAACCTCGGTCAGAGGCGGAACTCTCATGTTATCGTCGGGAAACCTTGGATGGTAAAAAGTCCAACAACCGTTTTAAGTTCTTTTGTATGGATAGGTAGTTAAGTTACGGTACACACTGACAGTTATCAGTGTTTGTGGCATGCAAAGAGTACGTAACCTTTATTCGGCGCATGTACACACCCTCATTTACAGGTTATCTCCCCCAACCAGCGAACCAGGGGACTAAGGGTTGGCGATGGGGCCCCGTCGTACAACCAGTACCCAGGTTCCAGCCAATGAGAAGATGGTTTTGACAATCGCAGAGGTTATGTGGGTACCACTCTCCTGTCTGCCCTTGTCATTCCCATTCTAGAGCTGGTTGAAGCACGGTCTGCTCTCTAGTGGCTTCTATTCTGCCTTGCTTACCGTGGAGTGCACTAATACCTATTGTTGTATATAGTGTACATACTTCTGTTCTAAATTGGTGAAGGATAATATAAATCAAAAGTTTTCTGCTGTTTATTTTGCTGCCTTTACACGCAGGATAACAGGCCTTTGGGACTCCTGGGTTGTAATAGTGTTTTTAAAAGTATCTTAAAAGCTCTATCTGCCATCTAACTTCAGTAGTTCTGCGCTGTAACTGATAAAGTCATTGTAGGTTCAGTAGGTGTTGTGCGAGCCAATACCTGCGTGTTGACAGATTAGAGACCAGACAACAACTGTTAAGAGAAAACTAGGACTGTGGTTGACTACCAGATGTTTAACGTTTCTTCCTACGGTTTGGGTCGCTTTATACATTTCTTGAGTCGGTGTTGTGGGGACCTCGACACTAACATGTGGACTGCACCGCTTTCCAGAGATCCCAATTTTAATTTTTTCGTATATTTTGTTAGAGCACATGCACAACACTGGTCCAGGATGAACAACTCTCACGGGAAGGTATCTCAGGGAAGTGTTCTCCTGGTTTTGTACCCAGGATGAACAAGTATCACAGGAAGGTATATCAGGGAAGTGTTCTTCTCCTGGTTTTGTACCCAGAATGAACAACTATCACGGGAAGGTATATCAGGGAAGTATTCTTCTCCTGGTTTTGTACCCAGGATGAACAACTATCACGGGAAGGTATATCAGGGAAGTGTTCTTCTCCTGGTTTTGTACCCAGGATGAACAACTATCACAGGAAGGTATATCAGGGAAGTATTCTTCTCCTGGTTTTGTACCTAGGATGAACAACTATCACGGGAAGGTATATCAGGGAAGTATTCTTCTCCTGGTTTTGTACCCAGGATGAACAACTATCACGGGAAGGTATATCAGGGAAGTGTTCTTCTCCTGGTTTTGTACCCAGGATGAACAACTATCATGGGAAGGTATATCAGGGAAGTGTTCTTCTCCTGGTTTTGTACCCAGGATGAACAACTATCACGGGAAGGTATATCAGGGAAGTGTTCTTCTCCTGGTTTTGGTGAAAATGTGCTGACACTGTTTATCTTGGCCACTGATCCTTCCCGCAACACAGAGTGAAGCAGGAGGTCAGTTTGGCTACTGAACACCATGAACCTAACAACTTACTGACACTATCAATTTGCTATCAATACAAGCTTGCTGGGTTTATGCCTAATTTATTATCGTTACAGAAACCACCACAAAGTATCCAAACAAACTCCAAGTAGAAATTTCGGGCAAAATTACACAAATATTTACAACAAAGTTAATATTCTTGATTTATCAAAACGTATATATAGATAATAGAAGTTTTAAGGTTACACATAATATTTACATCATAGCCTTACCTGGAGAGAGTTTTACCTGGAGAGAGTTCCGGGGGTCAACGCCCCCGCGGCCCGGTCTGTGACCAGGCCTCCTTAGGTCAGTGTCCCAGGATGCGACCCACACCAGTCGACTAACACCCAGGTACCCATTTTACTGATGGGGAACATAGACAACAGGTTGAAAGAAACATGTCCAATGTTTCTACTCTGGCTGGGAATCGAACCCAGGCCCTCGCCGTGTGAAGCGAGAGCGTTAACCACCAGGCCACCAGAGCCCCTTGATAAGGCTTCATTTAGATGATGCTCAGTTCTGGTCTCCACATTACAGAATGGACATAAATACGCTGGAAAATATACAAAGGATGACACGTAGAACTTAGGGGGATAAGATCGAAGTATATAATGGAAAACAGGAATAAAGGTGATATAAACAACGTGTTGAAAGTATTTAACTATGACAGGACTCGCAGCAATGGATTCAAGTTGGACAAATTATACAGTATATAAGGAACTACTTGTCTGGTAATGAGTTGTAAACGAGTGGATCAAACTCTCAGATAGTCATCGGAGCGAGAATTTTAGGTTCCTTTAAATATAATACGAGAGTTTAAGCAGACCCTACCTAGCATAGGCTGACACACTCAGCGCAATAATCCTTCATTATGTCAACAGTAAGGTGCGCCTCGTCCTGGTCACCAGACACCAGCGTTGACAGTCTGAGAAGGATCGAATGAGCAGTTCTGAAGTTTGAAGAAAACCTTGAAAGAAAACATAGGAGGAAGAGCTTTACTGTACTTCAGGTATACGCAACACTATACAAGACTTCCCATAAACTCCAGAAGCGGTGGTATTCTACCAAACATGTGGAGAAAATAAAGTTTACCAGTATACCAGAAACTTATTGACACACCCAGCTGGGCAGTGGTTCGTACGTTGAACCGCGGGCGGCCAGCAGTAAGAGCCTGGTTGACCAGGCTTTGATCCACCAAGGGGTCTGGTCTGGGACGGGTCCCCGGGTGTGTTGACCCCCGGAAGCATCCTTGAGGTATCCTTGAGGTGGACCCCAGGAGTCACTCCACGAGGCTGCAACACATGTAGGCAAGGTCGGCTGCAGAGGAAATGCCAGGTTGGCAAGTGAACCACCCGCACACCAGTCTCTTCAACATAAAAATAAGTTAGAGACCGACGTTCTACCGTCTAGGCTAACCCAGGACTCTAAAAAGGAAGGATTCTGAGGTAATACAGTATTACATTCCGTCAGAGGCACTGAACTCCTTCCCTCGGCCCAGGAGCCTTAACCCCCCCCTCAAGGCCACATCGTCTATGAACTCAAATTAAGTTGTAATAAACTACTGCAATTTACCACAACTTGAGTTCATATTTCTATAATACTAGATGCATTTAGGCTGACCGAGGACAAGTTGGGAAAGGCTCAACTATATCACGTTAATAAATTAGACACATATGCAGCACTTAGGTATCTTTAATGAGGAAAAGTTCCGCCACACATTGGTCCAGTGTGACACCACCTACGACTGCTGCACCTCACCTGCCTACAGTATATAAGCCACTTCTTCACACATGCTGTATTCTTTTCAAGACTGATGGACTGATTATATCGACTCCAGGCTGAGGGACTAATTACCTCAAAACTCCTCGTATTCTTCACCGTTCTTCTTTGTATGGACAGATGAAGCCACTGTGGCGAAACGTTTCCTCATTAATGATACCCACGTGTTGCACACATGTCTAATTTATCAACTTGTCGGTTCTCTGAACAAAAAAAAAAAAATAAAAAAATGTTAGTTCTTGTGAAATATTAAAAATATTCATATTATTTGAGTTCACACACCAAAAAAAAAAATATTTCCCAGCTTAATTGAGCTTGTTTGACCGACTCTACCTAATAAATACGATAGATTAATGTGGATAACAGTGCAGTCAGTATACACATATAACCCGCTCTTTAGTGCAACCACAAGATGGTACGTCAAGAAGATGGTACGTCAAGAAGATGGTACGTCAAGAAGATGGTACGTCAAGAAGATGGTACGTCAAGAAGATGGTACGTCAAGAAGATGGAAAATATATCGCTGGACCACAGTAACAGACAAGACTGTGGATCAGTGACCACAGTAATAGACAAGACTGTGGATCAGTGACCACAGTAACAGACAAGACTGTGGATCAGTGACCACAGTAACAGACAAGACTGTGGATCAGTGACCACAGTAATAGACAAGACTGTGGATCAGTGACCACAGTAATAGACAAGACTGTGGATCAGTGACCACAGTAATAGACAAGACTGTGGATCAGTGACCACAGTAATAGACAAGACTGTGGATCAGTGACTACAGTAATAAACAAGACTGTGGATCAGTGACCACAGTAATAAACAAGACTGTGGATCAGTGACCACAGTAATAGACAAGACTGTGGATCAGTGACCACAGTAATAGACAAGACTGTGGATCAGTGACCACAGTAATAGACAAGACTGTGGATCAGTGACCACAGTAATAGACAAGACTGTGGATCAGTGACCACAGTAATAGACAAGACTGTGGATCAGTGACCACAGTAATAGACAAGACTGTGGATCAGTGACCACAGTAATAGACAAGACTGTGGATCAGTGACCACAGCAATAGACAAGACTGTGGATCAGTGACCACAGCAATAGACAAGACTGTGGATCAGTGACCACAGTAATAGACAAGACTGTGGATCAGTGACCACAGTAATAGACAAGACTGTGGATCAGTGACCACAGCAATAGACAAGACTGTGGATCAGTGACCACAGTAATAGACAAGACTGTGGATCAGTGACCACAGTAATAGACAAGACTGTGGATCAGTGACCACAGTAATAGACAAGACTGTGGATCAGTGACCACAGTAATAGACAAGACTGTGGATCAGTGACCACAGTAATAGACAAGACTGTGGATCAGTGACTACAGTAATAGACAAGACTGTGGATCAGTGACCACAGTAATAGACAAGACTGTGGATCAGTGACTACAGTAATAGACAAGACTGTGGATCAGTGACCACAGTAATAGACAAGACTGTGGATCAGTGACCACAGTAATAGACAAGACTGTGGATCAGTGACCACAGTAATAGACAAGACTGTGGATCAGTGACCACAGTAATAGACAAGACTGTGGATCAGTGACCACAGTAATAGACAAGACTGTGGATCAGTGACCACAGTAATAGACAAGACTGTGGATCAGTGACCACAGTAACAGACAAGACTGTGGATCAGTGACCACAGTAACAGACAAGACTGTGGATCAGTGACCACAGTAACAGACAAGACTGTGGATCAGTGACCACAGTAACAGACAAGACTGTGGATCAGTGACCACAGTAACAGACAAGACTGTGGATCAGTGACCACAGTAATAGACAAGACTGTGGAGCAGTGACCACAGTAATAGACAAGACTGTGGATCAGTGACCACAGTAATAGACAAGACTGTGGATCAGTGACCACAGTAATAGACAAGACTGTGGATCAGTGACCACAGTAATAGACAAGACTGTGGATCAGTGACCACAGTAATAGACAAGACTGTGGATCAGTGACCACAGTAATAGACAAGACTGTGGATCAGTGACCACAGTAATAGACAAGACTGTGGATCAGTGACTACAGTAATAGACAAGACTGTGGATCAGTGACCACAGTAATAGACAAGACTGTGGATCAGTGACCACAGTAATAGACAAGACTGTGGATCAGTGACCACAGTAATAGACAAGACTGTGGATCAGTGACCACAGTAATAGACAAGACTGTGGATCAGTGACCACAGTAACAGACAAGACTGTGGATCAGTGACCACAGTAATAGACAAGACTGTGGATCAGTGACCACAGTAATAGACAAGACTGTGGATCAGTGACCACAGCAATAGACAAGACTGTGGATCAGTGACCACAGTAATAGACAAGACTGTGGATCAGTGACCACAGTAATAGACAAGACTGTGGATCAGTGACCACAGTAATAGACAAGACTGTGGATCAGTGACCACAGTAATAGACAAGACTGTGGATCAGTGACCACAGCAATAGACAAGACTGTGGATCAGTGACCACAGTAATAGACAAGACTGTGGATCAGTGACCACAGTAATAGACAAGACTGTGGATCAGTGACCACAGTAATAGACAAGACTGTGGATCAGTGACCACAGTAATAGACAAGACTGTGGATCAGTGACCACAGTAATAGACAAGACTGTGGATCAGTGACCACAGTAATAGACAAGACTGTGGATCAGTGACCACAGTAATAGACAAGACTGTGGATCAGTGACCACAGTAATAGACAAGACTGTGGATCAGTGACCACAGCAATAGACAAGACTGTGGATCAGTGACCACAGTAATAGGCAAGACTGTGGATCAGTGACCACAGTAACAGACAAGACTGTGGATCAGTGACCACAGTAACAGACAAGACTGTGGATCAGTGACCACAGTAATAGACAAGACTGTGGATCAGTGACCACAGTAATAGACAAGACTGTGGATCAGTGACCACAGTAATAGACAAGACTGTGGATCAGTGACCACAGTAATAGACAAGACTGTGGATCAGTGACCACAGTAATAGACAAGACTGTGGATCAGTGACCACAGTAATAGACAAGACTGTGGATCAGTGACCACAGTAATAGACAAGACTGTGGATCAGTGACCACAGTAATAGACAAGACTGTGGATCAGTGACCACAGTAATAGACAAGACTGTGGATCAGTGACTACAGTAATAGACAAGACTGTGGATCAGTGACCACAGTAATAGACAAGACTGTGGATCAGTGACCACAGTAATAGACAAGACTGTGGATCAGTGACCACAGTAATAGACAAGACTGTGGATCAGTGACCACAGTAATAGACAAGACTGTGGATCAGTGACCACAGTAACAGACAAGACTGTGGATCAGTGACCACAGTAATAGACAAGACTGTGGATCAGTGACCACAGTAATAGACAAGACTGTGGATCAGTGACCACAGCAATAGACAAGACTGTGGATCAGTGACCACAGTAATAGACAAGACTGTGGATCAGTGACCACAGTAATAGACAAGACTGTGGATCAGTGACCACAGTAATAGACAAGACTGTGGATCAGTGACCACAGTAATAGACAAGACTGTGGATCAGTGACCACAGCAATAGACAAGACTGTGGATCAGTGACCACAGTAATAGACAAGACTGTGGATCAGTGACCACAGTAATAGACAAGACTGTGGATCAGTGACCACAGTAATAGACAAGACTGTGGATCAGTGACCACAGTAATAGACAAGACTGTGGATCAGTGACCACAGTAATAGACAAGACTGTGGATCAGTGACCACAGCAATAGACAAGACTGTGGATCAGTGACCACAGTAATAGACAAGACTGTGGATCAGTGACCACAGTAATAGACAAGACTGTGGATCAGTGACCACAGTAATAGACAAGACTGTGGATCAGTGACCACAGTAATAGACAAGACTGTGGATCAGTGACCACAGTAATAGACAAGACTGTGGATCAGTGACCACAGTAATAGACAAGACTGTGGATCAGTGACCACAGTAACAGACAAGACTGTGGATCAGTGACCACAGCAATAGACAAGACTGTTGATCAGTGACCACAGCAATAGACAAGACTGTGGATCAGTGACCACAGTAATAGACAAGACTGTGGATCAGTGACCACAGTAATAGACAAGACTGTGGATCAGTGACCACAGCAATAGACAAGACTGTGGATCAGTGACCACAGCAATAGACAAGACTGTGGATCAGTGACCACAGCAATAGACAAGACTGTGGATCAGTGACCACAGCAATAGACAAGACTGTGGATCAGTGACCACAGTAATAGACAAGACTGTGGATCAGTGACCACAGTAATAGACAAGACTGTGGATCAGTGACCACAGTAATAGACAAGACTGTGGATCAGTGACCACAGCAATAGACAAGACTGTGGATCAGTGACCACAGTAATAGACAAGACTGTGGATCAGTGACCACAGCAATAGACAAGACTGTGGATCAGTGACCACAGCAATAGACAAGACTGTGGATCAGTGACCACAGTAATAGACAAGACTGTGGATCAGTGACCACAGTAACAGACAAGACTGTGGATCAGTGACCACAGTAATAGACAAGACTGTGGATCAGTGACCACAGTAATAGACAAGACTGTGGATCAGTGACCACAGTAATAGACAAGACTGTGGATCAGTGACCACAGTAATAGACAAGACTGTGGATCAGTGACCACAGTAATAGACAAGACTGTGGATCAGTGACCACTGTAATAGACAAGACTGTGGATCAGTGACCACAGTAATAGACAAGACTGTGGATCAGTGACCACAGTAATAGACAAGACTGTGGATCAGTGACCACAGTAATAGACAAGACTGTGGATCAGTGACAACAGTAATAGACAAGACTGTGGATCAGTGACCACAGTAATAGACAAGACTGTGGATCAGTGACCACAGTAATAGACAAGACTGTGGATCAGTGACCACAGTAACAGACAAGACTGTGGATCAGTGACCACTGTAATAGACAAGACTGTGGATCAGTGACCACAGTAATAGACAAGACTGTGGATCAGTGACCACAGTAATAGACAAGACTGTGGATCAGTGACCACAGTAATAGACAAGACTGTGGATCAGTGACCACAGTAATAGACAAGACTGTGGATCAGTGACCACAGCAATAGACAAGACTGTGGATCAGTGACCACAGTAATAGACAAGACTGTGGATCAGTGACAACAGTAATAGACAAGACTGTGGATCAGTGACCACAGTAATAAACAAGACTGTGGATCAGTGACCACAGTAATAAACAAGACTGTGGATCAGTGACCACAGCAATAAACAAGACTGTGGATCAGTGACCACAGTAATAAACAAGACTGTGGATCAGTGACCACAGCAATAAACAAGACTGTGGATCAGTGGTTCGTATCGTTGTGGTTCGTGTAAAAGAGGCAGAAACCCCCCGAGTCGATGTTATCAGCCCGGGGATTGATTACCTCCGACTCTTGATCTTCAACAATTCTCTGTATTGGACTGAGAAAGCCACTGTGTGGCGAAACTTTTCCTCAATAGACACCCAAGTGTTGCACATGTATAATTTATCAAAGATTATGGTTCACCAGACTCTCCTCTTTTAGTGGTCTTGGTAGTGTGTCTTACTCGCTAATCAATATACTGGACACATTGATTTTTTTACATATGCATGGATTAAATCTGCACAATGTACGTGTCTATAACATTTGTGTACCCTTAAGACAGCTGTAAAAAATATTTTGATGTTAGCTACCTCAAGTGTAAATAATAAGGTATCAGTCTACAAACACCCAGACTATCTATTGAGAATACCGTGACTGCAACAATATACCAATAACTAGCACATACTCTGACTGTAAATGTACAGATCGGACCGAAACGTCGTCGTAAGCCTCTCTCTCCTATATGCGAATTATTTGTGTATTTACTGCTATGTGAACATGGACAAAAAGTGTTACGAGACTATCAATACGTCTCGCCCCCGCGGGTGACTGTACCCGGGATGTTAGGGTGTGAGCTGAATGCTCCACCACTGAGCTACGGGTGAGGCGTATGTATATAGGCCTCACTGACGGAGGGGGGGGGGGGGAAGGGGGTTAATACTACCTTATTCCACATGAAACTGAATGATATCCTGCATCTGAAGCTACTAATTGTAAAATATTACAATAAAGTTACATGTTATACCTGATTGAACTCAGGGAGTGTTTTTGTGTACACATTGCAGTTGACTGTTAACATTGTCTATTGTACTCCATTACGTCTTGTATACTCGTACATGATTCTTGGCATCGCCCCCGCACTCCGCTCTTAGATTAAGATTCAAAATTGGAAAAGAAATATTACACGAAGAATAATTAAAAAACGCAGAATAAAGCCAAGTGTATATTGAGTGTGTGAGTGTGTGTGTGTGTGTGTGTGTGTGTGTGTGTGTGTGTGTGTGTGTATGTGTGTGTGTGTGTGTGTGTGTATGTGTGTGTGTGTGTGTGTGTGTGTGTGTGTGTGTGTGTGTGTGTGTGTGTGTGTGTGTGTGTGTGTGTGTGTGTGTGTGTGTGTCTTTGTGTGTGTGTGTGTGTGTGTGTGTATGTGTGTTTGTGTGTATGTGTGTGTGTGTGTGTGTGTGTATGTGTATGTGTGTTTGTGTGTATGTGTATGTGTGTGTGTGTGTTTGTATGTGTATGTGTGTGTATGTGTGTGTATGTGTGTATGTGTGCTTGTGTGTATGTGTGTGTGTGTGTGTGTGTGTGTGTGTGTGTGTGTGTGTGTGTGTGTGTGTGTGTGTGTGTGTGTGTGTGTGTGTGTTCTCACCTATATATGGTTGGAGGGGTTGAGTCACAGCTCCTAGTGTGCGTGTCTTCAATACTTGGCTGCGAGTGCTACATCTGGTAGCGTGAGAGTCTCGTGCTGTTGTAATCGATTTTCTTATTTTTTAGCGTTGACTGTATTATTTACAAATGTAGGTTATGTGAGATTATTGACAGCAGCAGCAGCAGCAGCAGCTGTGTTACTTTTAATAATATCCCCCCCCCTCACTTCCTGCTTACTTTATCTAGTTTTTTTCTCCAGAAATTTACATCCGACTTTAATTCTTGGAAACTATTGATTCCCAAGAAATTTTCCTGATTTTTTTTTTAATTTAGTGAAAGATAAATCAATACTGAATTACTTATCTTCATTTGTAGGCAATGTCCGTCGTGTTCATTCTTAGCCTACCTCACCCCTTAAAGGCACTCAATGTGCTCCCCTCTGGTTGCTCGGCAAACATCGATGTGATAGTCCAGTTCGGTCTAGACGCTCTGCAGCATATCTGGTGTTATGCGAACTGCTTCAATGATCGAAATTTTCAGCTCCTCCAGGGTTGCAGGTAGTGTTGGTACGTAAACTGTGCTCTTCACGTACCCCCAGAGAAAGAAGTCACAAACAGCTAGGTCCAGTGACCTCGTAGGCCACTTGCAGAGGTCACCGGACCTCTGCAAGTGGCCTACGAGGCCACTTTCTCTGGGGGTACGTGAAGAGCACAGTTTACGTACCGACACTACCTGCAACCCTGGAGGAACTGAAAATTTCGATCATTGAAGCAGTTCGCATAACACCAGATATGCTGCAGAGCGTCTGGACCGAACTGGACTATCACATCGATGTTTGCCGAGCAACCAGAGGGACGCACATTGAGTGCCTTTAATGCTACCTTATACCACATGAAACTGAATGAAATCCTGCATCTGACGCTACTAACTGTGAAAGATTATTACAATAAAGTTACATGTTATACCTGATTGAAATCAGGGAGTGTTTTTGTGGCCACCTTGTATATCAGGAAGTAGAGAGAAAGCTTGGTAAGAGAGAGAGACGAGAGACAAGCTTGGTAAGAGACGGGGAACAAGCTTGGTAAGAGACGGGAGACAAGCTTGGTAAGAGACGGGAGACAAGCTTGGTAAGAGACGGGGAACAAGCTTGGTAAGAGACGGAACAAGCTTGGTAAGAGACGGGGAACAAGCTTGGTAAGAGACGGGGAACAAGCTTGGTAAGAGACGGGGAACAAGCTTGGTAAGAGACGGGGAACAAGCTTGGTAAGAGACGGGAGACAAGCTTGGTAAGAGACGGGAGACAAGCTTGGTAAGAGAGACGGCAGGGATGTACTTTACACTAAGTACACTTAAAAGCAGGGATATACTGTACACTAACTCACTAAGCCTGATGGGTGTAAATTTCTTAATCACTGTAATAAAGAATTACACAGAGACCTGTAATCATTCAGGTTGAAGAGCGCGCAGGTGCAAACTGTCAGTAAAAATGTTATGAAATCCAACTGTACGTAATGAGTTAATTACTCATGGTAATCAATCACAGTCAATCATCTGTAGTCACTAGGATACCTGCAGGGTACACATCCACACATACATTCTTCAGTCACAGAGTTGTCAGTAGTGGAGGCAGGATCCATACACAGCTTTAAGAAGAGGTATGATAAAGCTCATTGAGCAGGGAGAGAGTGGACCTAGTAGCGACCAGTGAAGAGGTGGGGTCAGGAGCAATGAATCGACCCCTCTACAACCACAGTTAGGCGAGTACACACACACACACACACACACACACACACACACACACACACCACCTTAGGACATTTATTGAGGTATAACTGAAGTTTCGGTAGCTATCACCAGGATTCATTTCTGGAACGTAATATAACAATAAACAATATACAAAATCAACAATACTAAAAAAAATTGCCGTCGTCAGGTTGGGTCGATGTTTTGTGTTTATCTGAGGAGTTACAACAACGTAAGTCTATTGAGGCACACCTCCACACAAGTATAATTACCATACAAAATAACATATGTAAATTACCTAGGAAACCCCCCCAAAAAGTCAAAAGTGACTTACTTCCACATGAGAAAGGTTAAAAATAAAGTATAGACTAAGCAAAGAGAAAGATGATGGTTCTAGGGCAGCCATAACACACACGGTTACCAAACACATTTTTCTACCATTACTTGTAGTATTTTGTAAAATACTACTATTGATCCCTAGTACCTTGTTCCAAACATGTGTGTATTAAAGTGCAAGTTTTGGCTGATGGTATGTATTTCTGAGAAAGATTATTAGTGGTATTTACTACTAGTGGTGTGGTGTGTTGTGTTGTGATGTGTTGTGATGTGTTGTGGTGTGTTGTGGTGTGTTGTGGTGTGTTGTGGTGTGTGTTGTGGTGTGCTGTGCTGTGCATTGTGGTGTGTTGTGGTGTGTTGTGGTGTGTTGTGGTGTGTTGTGGTGTGTGTTGTGGTGTGTGTTGTGGTGTGCTGTGCTGTGCATTGTGGTGTGTTGTGCTGTGTTGTGTGTTGTGCTGTGTTATGTGTTGTGCTGTGTTGTGTGTTGTGCTGTGTTGTGTGTTGTGGTGTGCTGTGCTGTGTTGTGCAGTGGTGTGTTGTGCAGTGTTGTGGTGTGTTGTGGTGTGTTGTGGTGTGTTGTGGTGTGTTGTGGTGTGTTGTGGTGTGTTGTGGTGTGTTGTGCTGTGTTGTGGTGTGCTGTGTTGTCCATTGTGGTGTGCTGTGTTGTGCATTGTGGTGTGTTGTGCTGTGTTGTGTGTTGTGGTGTGCTGTGCTGTGCAGTGGTGTGGTGTGTTGTGCAGCGTTGTGGTGTGTTGTGTTGTGTTGTGCAGTGTTGTGGTGTGTTGTGTTGTGTTGTGCAGTGTTGTGGTGTGTTGTGCAGTGTTGTGGTGTGTTGTGCAGTGTTGTGGTGTGTTGTGCAGTGTTGTGGTGTGTTGTGCTGTGTTGTATGTTGTGGTGTGCTGTGCTGTGTTGTGCAGTGTTGTGGTGTGGTGTGCTGTGTTGTGGTGTGTTGTGCAGTGGTGTGGTGTGTTGTGTTGCGGTGTTGTGTGCGCGCGCGCGCGTTGTGGTGTGTGTGTGTGTGGTGAGGTGTGTGTGTGTGTGTGTGTTGTGTGGTGAGGTGTGGTGTGTGGTGAGGTGTGGTGTGTGTGTGTGGTGTGTGGTGAGGTGTGGTGTGTGTTGTGGTGAGGTGTGGTGTGTGTGTGTGTGTTGTGGTGTGGTGTGTGTGTGTTGTGGTGTGTGGTGAGGTGTGGTATGTGTTGTGGTGTGACGTGGTGTGGTGTGTGTTGTGGTGTGACGTGGTGTGGTGTGTGTTGTGGTGTGACGTGGTGTGGTGTGTGTTGTGGTGTGACGTGGTGTGGTGTGTTGTGGTGTGACGTGGTGTGACGTGGTGTGGCGTGGTGTGGTGTGTTGTGGTGTGACGTGGTGTGGCGTGGTGTGGTGTGTTGTGGTGTGTTGTGGTGTGACGTGGTGTGTTGTGGTGTGACGTGGTGTGTGTTGTGGTGTGACGTGGTGTGGTGTGTGTTGTGGTGTGACGTGGTGTGGTGTGTGTTGTGGTGTGACGTGGTGTGTGTTGTGGTGTGACGTGGTGTGGGGTGGTGTGGCGTGGTGTGGCGTGACGGTGTGTTGTGGTGTGGCGTGGTGTGGTGTGGCGTGGTGTGACGGTGTGGCGTGGTGTGGCGTGGTGTGGTGTGACGTGGTGTGGCGTGGTGTGACGTGGTGTGGGGTGGTGAGGCGTGGTGTGGCGTGGTGGCGTGACGGTGTGTTGTGGCGTGGTGTGGTGTGGCGTGGTGTGACGGTGTGGCGTGGTGTGGTGTGACGTGGTGTGGCGTGGTGTGGTATGTTGTGGTGCGGCGTGGGTAGGGGAAGGGAGAAAGAGAATTAAGTCAAGTAAGGAGAGTCAGCTGAGCAGACGCATAAGTCACTCTGTACAGTTTCCTTCCATCTTGTCTATATTTCTTCACAACTGGTGTGTATCCTATCAACTTATTACAACCCAGGAATCCAAATGGCCTGTTATCCCGGGTGTAATGGGAGCAAAATAAACACAGCAGAAAAAGTTTAGACTTATATTATCCTTCACCAATTTAGAACAGCAATATTTACACTATGTACAGTGATAAGTATAGTGCACTCCACGGTAAGCAAGGCAGAATAGAAGCCACAAGATAGCAGACCGTGCTTCAACCAGCTCTAGAATGGGAATGACAAGGGCAGACAGGAGAGCGGTACCCACATAACCTCTGCGATTGCCAAAACCATCTTCTTATTGAACATTAAAATGGTATAAAATACCGACAGATTGTTAGGTAAGACACATATGCAACAGTTAGGTATCTTTATTTCGAAACGTTTCCCCTACACAGTAGGCTTCTTCAGTCGAGTACAGAAAAGTTGATAGAAGCAGAAGATACTTGAAGACGATGTAATCAGTCCATCACCCTTAAAGTTTTGAGGTGGTCAGTCCCTCAGTCTGGAGAAGAGCATTGTTCCGTTGTCTGAAACAATATGAAGTTGAAGTGACAGGATGGAGCCTTAAATAGTGCTCTTCTCCAGACTGAGGGACTGACCACCTCAAAACTTTAAGGGTGATGGACTGATTACATCGTCTTCAAGTATCTTCTGCTTCTATCAACTTTTCTGTACTCGACTGAAGAAGCCTACTGTGTAGGCGAAACGTTTCGAAATAAAGATAAGAACATAAGAACATAAGAACGAAGGAACACTGCAGAAGGCCCACTGGCCCACGCGAGGCAGGTCCAAGTCCCTACCGGCTTAAGCCAATGCACCCAACCTAGTCAGGTCAGGTCACATTGACTCAAGGGAGGAACACGGCAACCGACCCGTTAGCACAAGCTATCAGGTCTAACTCACACCCACCCACATCTACTCATGTATTTATCCAACCTATTTTTAAAGCTACACAACGTTCTGGCCTCTATAACGGTACTTGGGAGTTTGTTCCACTCATCCACAACTCTATTACCAAACCAGTACTTTCCTATATCCCTCCTGAATCTGAATTTTTCCAACTTAAAACCATTGCTGCGAGTCCTGTCTAGGCTAGATATTATCAGCACACTATTTACATCCCCTTTATTTATTCCCGTCTTCCATTTATACACCTCAATCATATCCCCCCTAATTCTACGTCTTTCTAGAGAGTGCAGTTTCAGGGCCCTTAGTCTATCCTCATAGGGAAGGTTTCTGATACATGGGATCATCTTTGTCATCCTCCTTTGTACATTTTCCAGAGAATTTATATCCATTCTGTAATACGGTGACCAAAACTGTGCAGCATAATCTAAATGAGGCCTAACCAAGGATGTATAGAGTTGAAGAACAACCTGAGGACTCCTATTATTTATGCTTCTTGATATGAAGCCAAGGATTCTATTAGCTTTATTGCGAACACTTATGCACTGTTGTCTTGGTTTCAGATTACTGCTAACCAGAACTCCTAAATCTTTTTCGCAATCCGTAATATTAAGATCTACATTATTTAGTTTATATGTGGCATGGTTATTGTCCTGTCCAACATTTAGAACTTTGCATTTGTCTATATTAAACTGCATCTGCCACTTCTCCGACCACTGCATCAGTCTATTCAAATCTTCCTGGAGTGCTCGAATGTCCTCGTCAGAATGAATTCGACGGCCTATTTTGGTGTCATCGGCAAACTTGCCGATGTCGCTTTTTATGCCCTCATCTATGTCGTTTATGTAGATTGTGAACAGCAGGGGGCCCAACACTGACCCCTGTGGAACACCGCTCGTGACGCTTCCCCACTCTGATTTCTCCCCATTTATGCAAACTCTCTGCTGCCTATTTGTCAACCATGCCTCTATCCAGGAAAAAATTTCTCCTCCTATTCCATGTGCTTTAATTTTCCTCAATAGTCTCTGATGTGGGACCCTGTCAAAAGCCTTACTGAAGTCCATATACACAATATCATATTCGTTACCATGATCTACCTCCTCAAATACCTTAGTGAAAAAAGTTAATAAATTCGTAAGGCAGGAACGTCCCTTTGTAAAACCATGCTGAGATTCGTTGATTAATTTATGCTTTTCAAGGTGGCTACGAACTGCCTCGGCAATTATTGATTCCATAAATTTTCCCACTATGGAGGTTAGGCTTATTGGTCTATAGTTCGAAGCTAAGGACCTGTCACCTGTTTTGAAAATAGGTATCACATTTGCCATTTTCCACTTATCTGGCACCATGCCAGTTTGTAGTGATATGTTGAAAAGATTAGCCAAAGGTGTGCTAAGCTCCCCTTTACATTCCTTTAGAACCCTTGCATACAGTTCATCAGGGCCTGGGGATTTGTTAGGTTTTAATTTATCTATTTGCCTAAGGACCATGTCACTTGTGACCCTAATAGTGCACAGTTTATTATCGTCCTGTTCTACATAATTTATCATTACTGGAATATCACTGGTATCCTCCTGTGTAAAAACTGAGAGGAAGTATGTGTTAAAAATTCTACACATTTCCTTATCACTGTCAGTGAGCTGACCCGAGGAACTTTTGAGTGGGCCTATCTTGTCCCTGATCTTACTTCTGTATACCTGAAAGAATCCTTTTGGGTTAGTCTTCGATTCTCTTGCAACTTTAACCTCATAATCTCTTTTTGCTTTTCTAATTCCCTTTTTTATTTCTCTCTTTAACTGAATATATCGATTTCTTAATTGCCCCTCTCCTCTTTTGATTTGCCTATATATGCCTCTCTTTTGACCAATCAGATATTTTAATCTATTGTTCATCCATTTAGGATCATTTTTGTTTGATCTGATTTCCCTATTTGGAACATAATTTGACTGAGCAGCTAGAACTATGCCCTGGAAAGCATCATATCGGCAACCATCACCACCTACCTGACCCCTAGTCAGGTCATTCCAGTTCAGCCCACCTAAGTAATTTTTCAGTCCTATGAAATCAGCCAAGCGAAAGTCAGGGACGGAGACTTGATTGCCATTATTAGGGGAATTCCATGATATGTTAAAACTGAGTGATTTGTGATCACTCTCCCCAAGCTCATCATTAACCTCAAGATTATTAATTAGTGTTTCCCTACTGGCAAGAACCAAGTCAAGGAGGTTATTTCCCCTAGTTGGCTCTGTCACAAACTGTTTTAAAAAACAATCCTGGATCGTATCAAGAAAGTCACCCGACTCTAAATTTCCTGTCAAATTGCTCCAGTCAATCTGTCTATAGTTGAAATCTCCCATTAGCACAACATTTTCGTATGTAGATGCCTTACGAATTTCGTCCCATAGAAGTTTACTGCACTCCCTATCAAGATTTGGGGCCCTGTAAATCACACCCAAAATTAGTTTTTCTCGGCCCTCGAGAAGCTGTAACCAAACAGATTCAGTGGCTGACGCTTCTAATTTAATATCTTGTCTAACACAACAATTTAAATTGTCTCTGACATACATCGCTACTCCACCACCTTTCCTGTTGACCCTGTCAGTGTGGAATAATTTATAGCCTTGTATGTGACATTCAGATGGCATCTCTCTATCTTTCAGATTGAGCCAGGTCTCTGTTATAGCAATAATATCTATGTTTCCTGCACTTGCAATTAATCTTAGCTCATCTATCTTATTTCTAACACTCCTGCTATTAGTATAGTAAACCTTAAGGGAGCTAGTCCCTTGCTGCCCTCTGCTGTCCCCCTTTGTTTTCTGACCTGTTCTATTGTCTTTATTTATAACTTCATGCTGAATGCCTTTTATACATTTACTGTTTCCAACCCTAGTGTTGCAACCTGCTTGTTTCCCACACACACCCATACCTCTATCTTCCATCAGTTTAAAATCATAGGCATTTCACCAATGGCCTTCTCAATCGAGTCTGCAAGTGCTACCACCCCTGCCCCAGAGAGATGAACCCCATCCCTTGCATACATATCATGTTTGCCATAAAAGTTGTTCCAGTTGTCAATGAATGGGATTGCAAGTTCCTTGCAGTATCTGTCTAGCCAGCAATTTACACCAACTGCCCTAGACAACCATTCATTTCCTACTCCCCTTCTAGGCAAGATGCTACATATGATTGGGATCCCTCCCTTAGACTTAATGAAATCTATAGCTGACCTGTACTTATCTAGCAGCTCTTCTCTCCTACCCTTCCCAATATCATTTCCACCAGCACTGAGACAGATAATGGGCTTGTTCCCATTACCTGACATGATATTATCCAGTCTGTTGACAATGTCCCCAACACCAGCTCCAGGGAAGCACACTCTATCTCTCATCTTCTTATTCCTATTACAAAAAGCACGGTCAACATATCTTACCTGAGAGTCACCAACCACAAGAATGCGCTTACCTTCATTAGCAGGGGCAGTAGTACCCTTACCTTCACTGGCCACTGAAGTACATTCATCCTGGAGAACAGAGAAGCGATTTCCTACCTTCAGATCTTCACTCTTAACTTTCCTTACTCTGATGCGCCTCCCATTACTGTGAACAACTCGCCACTTGTAGCAGGTGCTGGGCTGCACCTCACTGCTGGTACCCGTTGCTACCTCCCCACCTACAGCCTCCTCACAGTGAGAGACAGACTGCACCTCACTGCTAGAAGCCTCATTCCCCACATCTCCAACCACCTCACACTCTCTCCCAGGCCCATTGAGGTGGACCTTCAGCCTCCTAATCTCCTCCTGGAGAAGCAAGACCTCCTCCTTCAACTCTCCAAACTCAGTTTTTAAAACACTGCAGAAGCAAGCCATGCTTTGTAACCGTCCACGCTAATCCCCAAAGCAGCTCAGGGTCTGTGACCCCATGCGAGGCAGGTCCAAGTCTCCTACCGGCTTAAGCCAATGCACCCAACCTAGTCAGGTCAGGTCACATTGACTTAAGGGAGGAACACGGCAACCGACCTGGTAGCACAAGCTATCAGGTCTAACTCACACCCACCCACATCTACTCATGTATTTATCCAACCTATTTTTAAAGCTACACAACGTTCTGGTCTCTATAACGGTACTTGGGAGTTTGTTCCACTCATCCACAACTCTATTACCAAACCAGTACTTTCCTATATCCTTCCTGAATCTGAATTTTTCCAACTTAAAACCATTGCTGCGAGTCCTGTCTAGGCTAGATATTTTCAGCACACTATTTACATCCCCTTTATTTATTCCTGTCTTCCATTTATACACCTCAATCATATCCCCCCTAATTCTACGTCTTTCTAGAGAGTGCAGTTTCAGGGCCCTTAGTCTATCCTCATAGGGAAGGTTTCTGATACATGGGATCAACTTTGTCATCCTCCTTTGTACATTTTCCAGAGAATTTATATCCATTCTGTAATACTGTGACCAAAACTGTGCAGCATAATCTAAATGAGGCCTAACCAAGGATGTATAGAGTTGAAGAACAACCTGAGGACTCCTATTATTTATGCTTCTTGATATGAAGCCAAGGATTCTATTAGCTATATTGCGAACACTTATGCACTGTTGTCTTGGTTTCAGATTACTGCTAACCAGAACTCCTAAATCTTTTTCGCAATCCGTAATATTAAGATCTACATTATTTAGTTTATATGTGGCATGGTTATTGTCCCGTCCAACATTTAGAACTTTGCATTTGTCTATATTAAACTGCATCTGCCACTTCTCCGACCACTGCATCAGTCTACTCAAATCTTCCTGGAGTGCTCGAATGTCCTCGTCAGAATGAATTCGACGGCCTATTTTGGTGTCATCGGCAAACTTGCCGATGTCGCTCTTAATGCCCTCATCTATGTCGTTTATGTAGATTGTGAACAGCAGGGGGCCCAACACTGACCCCTGTGGAACACCGCTCGTGACACTTCCCCACTCTGATTTCTCCCCATTTATGCAAACTCTCTGCTGCCTATTTGTCAACCATGCCTCTATCCAGGAAAAAATTTCTCCTCCTATTCCATGTGCTTTAATTTTCCTCAATAGTCTCTGATGTGGGACCCTGTCAAAAGCCTTACTCAAGTCCATATACACAATATCATATTCATTACCATGATCTACCTCCTCAAATACCTTAGTGAAAAAAGTTAATAAATTCGTAAGGCTCCTAGGAACGCCCCTTTGTAAAACAATGCTGAGATTCGTTGATTAATTTATGCTCTTCAAGGTGGCTACGAACTACCTCGGCAATTATTGATTCCATAAATTTTCCCACTATGGAGGTTAGGCTTATTGGTCTATAGTTCGAAGCTAAGGACCTGTCACCTGTTTTGAAAATAGGTATCACATTTGCCATTTTCCACTTATCTGGCACCATGCCAGTTTGTAGTGATATGTTGAAAAGATTAGCCAAAGGTGTGCTAAGCTCCTCTTTACATTCCTTTAGAACCCTTGCATACAGTTCATCAGGGCCTGGGGATTTGTTAGGTTTTAATTTATCTATTTGCCTAAGGACCATGTCACTTGTGACCCTAATAGTGCACAGTTTATTATCGTCCTGTTCTACATAATTTATCATTACTGGAATATCGCTGGTATCCTCCTGTGTAAAAACTGAGAGGAAGTATGTGTTAAAAATTCTACACATTTCCTTATCACTGTCAGTGAGCTGACCCGAGGAACTTTTGAGTGGGCCTATCTTGTCCTTGATCTTACTTCTGTATACCTGAAAGAATCCTTTTGGGTTAGTCTTCGATTCTCTTGCAACTTTAACCTCATAATCTCTTTTTGCTTTTCTAATTCCTTTTTTTATTTCTCTCTTTAACTGAATATATCGATTTCTTAATTGCCCCTCTCCTCTTTTGATTTGCCTATATATGCCTCTCTTTTGACCAATCAGATATTTTAATCTATTGTTCATCCATTTAGGATCATTTTTGTTTGATCTGATTTCCCTATTTGGAACATAATTTGACTGAGCAGCTAGAACTATGCCCTGGAAAGCATCATATCGGCAACCATCACCACTTACCTGACCCTTAGTCAGGTCATTCCAGTTCAGCCCACCTAAGTAATTTTTCAGTCCTATGAAATCAGCCAAGCGAAAGTCAGGGACGGAGACTTGATTGCCATTATTAGGGGAATGCCATGATATATTAAAACTGAGTGATTTGTGATCACTTTCCCCAAGCTCATCATTAACCTCAAGATTATTAATCAGTGTTTCCCTACTGGCAAGAACCAAGTCAAGGAGGTTATTTCCTCTAGTTGGCTCTGTCACAAACTGTTTTAAAAAACAATCCTGGATCGTATCAAGAAAGTCACCTGACTCTAAATTTCCTGTCAAATTGCTCCAGTCAATCTGTCTATAGTTGAAATCTCCCATTACCACAACATTTTCGTATGTAGATGCCTTACGAATTTCGTCCCATAGAAGTTTACTGCACTCCCTTTCAAGATTTGGGGCCCTGTAAATCACACCCAAAATTAGTTTTTCTGGGCCCTCGAGAAGCTGTAACCAAACAGATTCAGTGGCTGACGCTTCTACTTTTATATCTTGTCTAACACAACAATTTAAATTGTCTCTGACATACATCGCTACTCCACCACCTTTCCTGTTGACCCTGTCAGTGTGGAATAATTTATAGCCTTGTATGTGACATTCAGAGGGCATCTCTCTATCTTTCAGATTGAGCCAGGTCTCTGTTATAGCAATAATATCTATGTTTCCTGCACTTGCAATTAATCTTAGCTCATCTATCTTATTTCTTACACTCCTGCTATTAGTATAGTAAACCTTAAGGGAGCTAGGTTACGTACTCTTTGCATGCCACACAACTCATGTTCATTAACTATGACCAACTCGTCTTCTACGATCAACTCTATCCACCGTCTTTACTGGTAGACGTTCCTCCACCGCTGCACTTATCCTTACCCCTTTCCTACCTTCCTTCTGCCCCAACCTTCCGTTGATATTACCTTTTCTCCCACCACATGCCTAGCTCCTCACACAGTAGTCAAGATAAGAGGAGTTTCCCCTGACTAAACCTGGTTTATCGTGGTGAAAGGGAACAGATAAGAAAAATTTCCCTGACTAACCCTGATTTATCATAGTGTAGTCGTAAGAGGCTTGGTGTGCCAAGTGACTAACCTTGGTTCATAGCGGTGCAGTAATATAGACTAGGCTATGTCACCTGACTACTGCTGGTTTGAACATAAGAAGAAACACTGCAGCAGGCCTACTGACCCATGCGAAGCAGGTCCATGTCCCCCCCCGATAAGCCCAATGACCCACCTAGTCAGGTCACTTCCACTTAAGGAAGCAGCACGGCATCAGACCTGGTAGCACAAGCTAGTCAGGTCCAACTCACACCCACCCAAACACACATGTATTTATCTATTTTTAAAACTACGCAACGGTTTAGCCTCGATAACTGTACTCGGGAGTTTGTTCCACTCATCCACAACTCTATTACCAAACCAGTGCTTTCCTATATCCTTCTTGAATCTAAATTTTTCCAACTTGAAACCATTGCTGTGAGTCCTGTCTTGGCTGGAAAATATCAGCACGCTATTTACATCCCCTTTATTTATTCCTGTTTTCCATTTATACACCTCAATCATATCCCCCCTAATTCTACGTCTTTCGAGAGAGTGCATGTTCAGGGCCCTCAGTCTGTCCTCATATGGAAGATTTCTGATACATGGGATCAACTTAGTCATCCTCGTCTGTACGGTTTTCCAGTGCATTTATATCCATTCTGTAATACGGTGACCAGAACTGTGCAGCATAATCTAAATGATGCCTAACCAAGGATATAGAGAGTTGAGATTAAGACACATGTGCAACATCTCATCTTGTCGGTATTATATACCATTCGTACACATATAGAGAGTTGAAGAACAACCTGAGGATTTCTATTATTTATACTTCTAGATATTAAGCCAAGGATTCTGTTAGCTTTATTGCGAACATTAATGCACTGTTGTCTTGATTTTAGATTATTGCTAACCAGAACCCCTAAATCCCTTTCGCAATCAGTAGTATTAAGATCTACATTATTTAGTTTATATGTGGCATGGTTATTTTCCTTTCCAACATTTAGAACTTTGCATTTGTCTATATTAAGCTGCATTTGCCACTTCTCCGACCATTGCATCAGTCTATTCAAATCATCCTGGAGTGCTCTAGTGTCCTCATTAGAATGAACTGGCCGGCCTATTTTGGTGTCATCAGCAAATTTGCTTATGTCGCTATTTATTCCCTCATCTATGTCGTTTATGCAAATTGTGAACAACAAAGGGCCCAACACTGACCCCTGTGGAACACCGCTTGTGACGTGCCCCCATTCGGATTTCTCCCCATTTATGCAAACTCTCTGCTGCCTATTTGTCAGCCATGCCTCTACCCAGGAAAAAAATTCTCCTATTCCGTGTGCCTTAAGTTTCTTCAATAGCCTCTGATGTGGAACTCTATCGAAAGCCTTACTGAAGTCCATATACACAATATCATATTCAATACCATGATCTACCGCCTCAAACACCTTAGTGAAGAAAGTTAGTATATTCGTAAGACAGGAACGCCCCTTTGTAAAACCGTGTTGAGATTCATTAATCAATTTATGCCTTTCAAGATGGCTACGAATTGCTATTCTATGTCTACACATAAGATTTGTTCTTCAAATGTATAAACTATGTATTATGACAGCGAGGTACACAAGTAAACTGGGTGAACACAGCCTTATAGGGTGATAATTTATATTAGGTAGGTGTAGCGGACGGTATGCGTGATGGGAAGGGAATGTGAGCCAGTAGCAGCCTCGTCACCTACAACCTCGCTCACCGGGAAATGCCTGCGGTGGGATGAAGCCAGACCAAGCAAGCTAGCTAGCTAACTTGCCGCTGTCTCGTTCACACTCCAGGTGAACAATGTTTACTCCACGGCAGATCACCCACCACACAGAAAACCATAACTGTACAAGTATCTGGAGGCACAGATCAACTTGCAAAGTGAACGCATATTTGGGTAACGAAGAAAAACAATTGGTCAGGAAGGTCACCAAACATTCCGTTTATATGTGTACAGGTGTTTAGGCAGGGCTCTGTCAATGTGTATCTTAATCAAGGTACTGCATTCCACTGAGAGGGGAGCACCAGATCTTGCTAGTATTTATTGTTCAGTGGTTACTGCAAACGTCACTGGACAATTCGCATGCGGGCTTGCGAGCGTTAGATTTTCTTGGAAGTATTATACTAATGTCAATGTCCTCTGTCACAAGATGGTGAGCACTGTGTCCGGCAGGGTGCTCGGTTGTGAGCACTGTGTCCGCCAGGGTGCTCGGTTGTGAGCACTGTGTCCGCCAGGGTGCTCGGTTGTGAGCACCGTTTCCGGCAGGGTGCTCGGTTGTGAGCACCGTGTCCAGCAGGGTGCTCTCCTCTTATTCTCCACAGGTATTTACGTCAACGTGTAGTAAATCACTATGTAATGTGAATCGCAAAGGCTTCTTGCAATAATTCGTAACGTTCCGTTAGGTATTAATAACCGTAGGTTAGGTAAAGGGACACATGTGCAGCTAATGTGACATTGTGGCAACGTTTATAACAGCTTTGTCAAGCCATAACAAACAATACGGACACACAGAAGGTATATATAGGTTTCAGAGATGTAAAGCATAATACAATCGTTGCATATCATTTGAAAGGGACGAGGAGGTATAGACCGCATAAAACAAACCATAGTAGTTACGACAATCCCACTCCAAGTCATTATTTAGAGGCAGAAAATGGAAGTAAACAGCCAAAACTAGTCCACTACCTTGGATCCTTGTTGGACTGGAGGCACACCTGGAAAATCCTAGAGGGACTAGTACCGAACTTGCACATGAAAATCACTCACTACGAAAGCAAAAGACTTGGCAGACGATGCAACATCCCCCAATGAAAAGCAGGGGTGTCACTAGCACTTTAAGAGACCATACAATAAGTGTCAGGGGCCCGAGACTGTTCAACTGCCTTCCAGCATACATAAGGGGGATTACCAATAGACCCCTGGCAGTCTTCAAGCTGGCACTGGACAAGCACCTAAAGTCGGTACCTGACCAGCCGGGCTGTGGCTCGTACGTTGGTTTGCGAGCAGCCAGCAGTAACAGCCTGGTTGATCAGGCTCTGATCCACCAGGAGGCCTGGTCACAGACCGGGCCGCGGGGGCGTTGACCCCCGGAACTCTCTCCAGGTAAACTCCAGGTAAACAGCCAGTGACCCCCCTCCGCCCAGGGCCCTCCAGAACCACAACTACTGATACCAACAACAAAATCCTCCCAACAAACACGCAACACGATTTCATGTGCATTTACTAATATACACGGCCTTAATAAGCCATTCAACAACAACAAAACACTTTTCATCAGTGGACTTCTAGAGGAGTCAAATGCGATGTTTGCAGCCTTCACAGAGACCCACACAAAAGATCAGTCTGACAACGAAATATGGATAACAGGGTACAAGTTTTTTAGATGCGGCAGAAGAAACAGGCAACAAGGGGGTCAGGCCAGTATGTCACTGAGTCGCTCATTTGCAGGAGTTACTGAACACCACAAATGATGTAGTTGAAGTTCTAACAATAAGGATCGAGAATCAAAACTTAAGTCATTGTGGTTGTATACAAGCCACCAGATATAACTTCCCAACAGTTCAAGGAACAGTGATTGAAAACTGATCACTGTCTGGAAAACCTTCCAATCCTATCTGCAAAACATCTTGCTGCTTGATTTCAGTCGAAGACATACAAAATGGAAGAATGTAGCAAATAATGTTATAGCAGAGAGTATCCCTGGAGGCAGCTCAGATGAAAAGTCACACACACACACACACACACACACACACACACACACACACACACACACACACACACACACACACACACACACACACACACACACACACACACACACAAGTTGCAGAATCTCAGGAATAAATGCACCCTAAGCCAACAGACAGTGGAGCCAAGACTGGAAAACACACTTGACTTTATTTTTACAAATAAAGAGGACCTGGTAAGACACATAACAGTATCAAAAAAAACTAATTCAGATCACAATCTAGTCGAAGTCTAGACTTCTATGCACAGGGGTCATGGCCACCAAAACGCATACAGCTACGAGGCTGCCTTCACCAAATTCAGCTTCAACAATAAGAATATCAACTGGGATCAGGTTAGTCATGTCCTAAATGAAACATGTTGGGAAGATATCTTAAATAACATGGATCCAAACCAGTGCCTTGAAAGGGTCAACTTTCTGGCAGCTGAAGTATGTTCAAGGTATATTCTCCAAATAATAATAATAAAAAAAAGTAAACTGGAGAGAGATACTCCCTCTATAGAAGGCGAAGAATCACTTAGCTCCTCAAGGGGAAGAAATTATCTGAAACACGGAAGGAAGCACTGACTAGGAAAGTGGAAAATACTGAGCTTAAGTTAAATGATTCGTAAAGGATCCAGGAGAGACAGCAGCAGCTAAAAGCAATTAGTGAAATCGAAAGAAACTCAAAATATTTTTTATATGCGAAAAACAAGGCAAAAACCACACCTAGTATCGGGCCCTTGCTCAGACAAGATGGCATTCACACAGATAACAAAGAAATGAGTGAGATACTGAAGCCTCATTACGACTCTGTATTTAGTAAGCCATTAATCAGTCTAAAGTTCAACACTCCAAATTATTTTTTCTTGAATGAGCCTCAAAACCCTGTTAATGTATGCCAAATTACTGGCATAACCCTAACTCCTTTGGACTTTGAAAAAGCCATTGATAACATTCCCATGCACTCAGCCCCAAGCCCAGACGGGTGAAACTCCATGTTCATTAAGAACTGCAGGAAATCCTTTTCGCATGCCTTAAGTATACTATGGAGAGGGAGCATAGACACGGGTGAAATCCCAGTTACTAAAAAAAACAACAGATGCAGCCCCACTCCATTAAGATGGCAGCAAAGCAATAGCTAATAACAACAAACATAATCTTTGAAAGAGTTCTAAGAAGCATGACTGCGTATCACTTGAATTACCAACAATTGCACAATCCAGGGCAGCATGGGTTCAGAGCAGATTGATCCTGCCTCTCGCAACTACTGGACCACTATGATATGGTCTTAGATGCACTGAAGACAAACCGAATGCAAATGAAGTATACGAAGACTTCACAAAAGCCTTTGACAAATGCGATCATGATGTACCAGCGCACAAAATGCATGAAAAAGGGATAACTGGGAAAGTGGGCTGATGGATCTTCAACTTTCTAACCACTCGAACAAAAAATAGTAGTGGTAAACAGAATTAAGTCGGAGGCTGCCACAGTAAAAGGCTGTTCCACAAGGCATAATACTTGCTCTCATCCTGCTCATCCTCATATCAGATATAAGACAGAGATGTAAACCACAGCACTGTGTCATCCTTTGCAGACGATACTAGAATCTGCATGAGACTCATCCACTGAGGACACGGTACACCTCCAAGAAGATATAAACCAAGGTTTCCAGTGGCCAACGGAAAACAGTATGATGTTCAATGAGGACAAATTTCAACTACTCCGTTATGGAAAACTGAAGGAAATAATAACTAGAAGTGAGTATATTACAAACTCTAATCAAACAATAGAAAAGTAGTGTGAAGGACTTGGTAGTGTTAATGTCAAAGGATCCCACCTTCAAGGATCACAACAGTGTCACTATTCAAAACAAGGGATGCCAAGCCAGTGATGGTCCTTTTTAAATCACTTGTTCTCTTTAGACTGGAATACTGCTGTGCACTAACAGCTCCACTCAAGGCAGGTAAAACCGCAGATCTACAGAATGTACAGAGAACCTTTACTGCACATATAAGTTCTGTCAAACACCTTAATTTCTGGGAACGCCTGGAATCACTTGACCTGTACTCAGTGCAGCGCAGGCGAGAGAGATACATCATAATCTATACCTGAAAAATCGTAGAGGGACTGGTCCCAAATCTGAACACAGAAATCACTCCATACGAAAGCAACAGACTGGACAAATGGTGAAATATACTCTCACTGAAAAGTAGGGGCACCATTAGTACACGAAAACACAATAAGTGTGCGGGGTCTAAGACTGTTCAACAGCCTCCCACCAGGTACACGGGGAATTACCAATAGACCCCTGGCTGCCTTCAAGAGGGAGCTGGACAGATACCTAAATTCAGTACCCGTTCAGCCGGACGGGCTGTGGTTCGTACCCTGGACTACGTGCGGCCAGCAGTAACAGCCTGGTTGATCAGTCCCTGATCCACCGCGAGGTCTGGTCAAGGACTGGGCCGCAGGGGCGTTGACCCCCGGAACACCCTCCACGTAAATAGGTAGTAGTGGCAGCAGTAGTAGTAATAGTTGTAATACTTGTGGTAGTAGTTATATTTTGTGGTGGTGGTAGTAGTAGTAGTACTTGTGGTATTAGTAGTAGTAGTAGTACTTGTGGTGTTAGTAGTAGTAGTAGTACTTGTGGTATTAGTAGTAGTAGTAGTAGTAGTACTTGTGGTGTTAGTAGCAGTAGTACTTGTGGTATTAGTAGTAGTAGCAGTATTTGTGGTATTAGTAGTAGTAGTACTTGTGGTATTATTAGTAGTAACATATTGTGGGTAATTCTACCAACATTACAATAACCGGTATATCTACTACACACGGTGTAAAGTACATATATATACATGCTGGTGTGCCGAGAAACACAACACTTGGTGTTTATGACCTGACAAACGTGTACCAGTGTGCACCTTTGGCCTGTCTTTAAACATAAAAAAACACGCGGTTCGCCTGATTTCCCTTCCCCCCGGAATGCAGCAAAGACTATGACAGAATCCCAGTAGCCTGTCCCATCAAGTCTGACCGCACTGAACTGTGTACTAACACTGCAATAAACTCGCCTCATGCCAGCAAACAGCTGAAGTGACCAGACTAGAGAATGTTTAGGCCCTATATTCACAAATAATGAAGATCTGGTATGGTACACTGTTGAATGACTCACGAAATCGCAATAACGCTTTTTGCAAACAAACCACGGAACGGGTGGAGTTTGAACCCACGGCAAGTGTCTTAAAACTCACAGGCCAGTGTGTTAACCACTGGACCAAGCGGTTAACACACCGGCCTGTGAGTTTAAGGACTCACTTGCCATAGGTTCACACTCCACCCGTTCCGTGACTTGAACAACGCTGAAGAAGAGAAACTTAGACCACAACTCATACATACTCACTGGTCCTAATAACTAAAACACTCAGTCATTAAGATATATTTAACAAATTTAACCTTGAGATCATCTGGAAGCTCATAAATGGTGAGCTGACTGAAATATGCTGGAAGACAATATTACAAACAAGGACCTGAACCAGTATTTGAAGACAATGAGCTCAGTGACACTAGAAGTATGCTCCAAACACTAACCATTACGAAAAAATAAAACCTTTGTATAAATTTAAAATACTAAATTACTGGGATCCCCTGAAGTCACTTGAGCCGTACTCCTTAGACCGAGGTGAGAAAGATACATGATAATCAGCACCTGGATGATTCTGGAGGAATTGTTTCCAAATCTGCACACACCGAAATCAATATACATGAAGACTGGCAGACGGACATGCCAGACTCTGCCACGTATTTCAATATAACGCCTCCATAACAGTATAACGTTGTATTTCTTGCTACCATCATTCCTAACCGCGAACTCAACAAATGGTGGCAGTAGTGGGTACGTAATTTTGGTAATTAACGTCGATGAGAAGACCGTGTGGAGACCGTGTCACGCTGGGGGACGCCGCCAAGCCAGCAGCCCTCTTTCCCCCCCCCCCCCTTCACAGCATTCCAACAATCATCGTCTTCCTGGTTCGTATTGCTTAGTGGCTTGTATGCAGACTTTCGAGAGGTGGACCAGACTTCATGCAAATTAAGCCAAGCCAGGTTACGCCAGTCTCTACAAGACAAGAGGCTTGCCAGATGGATAAAGGTTCCTCCAGTGAAAACCAGGAGAACGATGAGTACACAGAGACCTGTGAATGCAGTGACCACGACTATTCAACATTCTTACTTCATGCATAAGGGAGCTTACCAACAGACCCTTGGCTATCTTCAAGAGGAACTCGACAAATTCCTGATCAGCCGGGTTGTGGTGCATACGTCGGACTGCAAGCGGCGAGTATTACTGGCCTGTTCGATCAGGCCAGAACCCGGAAGCCTGGTCTGGGACCGGGCCACAAGGGAGGTGACCTCTGGAAGTGACTACAGGTATGAAAAAGTCAAACATAGAAAGGGAAGCAAATTCTAATATGGGTCAGGTATTTTTTTTTCTTTTTGTAAAATTAAGAAGGTAATCTTCGTGTGTTCCAAATATACCATGGAAAATATGTCATGGGAGTGTGGGGACGGGACAAGCAGGGTGAGAGAGCTGGCAGCGTAGGTGACCCTGTAGCAGTGTTGGGTGAGCGCAACACACCAACACCGCCTCTGATCTAAACAAAACCCACATTATTGACAAATCAATCTCTGTCTTTCAGTTTTCTATACACACGTTATTTAACCTTGGACATAGCTACGTTATTAAGTGAGTGTGCAAACTCATACCAGTAAATTATGGTGTATAAATTAATAGCAGAAGAGGCTGCATTCTGAGGCTAGGAAGTGATCGCTCAGAGGGTATATATAGGAGCAAGTAACTCGTCCCTCCACCACAATACTTCCTGCCTTTGTGCACTTTTATCCACCCAACTCACCACCACCGGAAATTCTCATTCTCGAAAAATGAATTAATTTAACATTCACTTTCTTTGCATATAACAGAAATAAATTGAAGTTTTTATTTAAATAAAATTATAACCCTAATTTTTAAAGGGGTGGGGGGTAAGCCAGCGGAAGGTCTCGGTCAGATGGCGAAAACCTCCAACGGTGGGTCATTATATGACTAAGACCCGGGTCAGGAAACACTTGTCCTGTATCCTGGCGAACCTTAGCCTAAGTTTTTATTTTATTAAATTTACAAATGGTTTTACAAACAATAGAAGAAATTCAAATAACGATTATCAGGGTGAACACAGCAGCACACACAGATATTAAATTATATGGAGATGAAAAGCTGTAAGCCTTCTCCCTGAAAGCTGGCTGCCTTGGATCAACGTGTAGCGCAAGCTGCACGCCAAGGTAACGTCCAGTGTGGCGAGATTGGTATAGCACTGCGTACCTTGTTCCAAGGTTCATAGGTTCGAGTCTCCTTCAGCCAGAGATCAGTGTTTGTGTATATTTCGCCTGCTCTTGCGAATTCCTTGTATATATATTATAAATATATAAATTGGAGAGTAAACATTGAGAGTTCTAATAAACAGTCAAGCACCTAAATTACTGAGCGCACTTCTAGTCCCTACAACTGTACTCCTTAGTGCGTAGGCGAGAAAGATGCATCAAAATCTACACCTAGAAGATACTGGAAGGATTGATACTAAACATGCACACCGAAATTACTACTTGTGAACACACAAGCTTGGCAGACCGTGTTGGATACCTCCAGTGAAAAGCAGGAAAGCGACGAGTACACTGAGAGAGAACTCAATAAATGTTAGAGGACCACGACTCTTCGATACCCTCCCTTCAAGCATAAGGTGATGTTCATAATATCATGTTCAAAGAGGACAAATTCCAGCTACTCCGTTGTAGGAAAACTTGAAGGGAGTATAAAACAAATTCTAAATACACAACAGAGCGAAAAACTAATGTGAAGAACTTAGGAGGGGTAATGTGAGGGGATCTCACCTAGGACCACATCAGTGTCATTTTCACAACTGCAAAGAAAATGGTAAGATGGATAACGAGAACCTTCAAAGCAAGGGATGATCCTCTTTTAAGTCACTTGTTCTCTTTAGGCTGGAATACTGCTGTACACTAACAGCCCCTTCCAAGGCAGGCCAAACTTCAGTTTTGGAGAATGTACAGAGGACCTTCACTGCACGTATGAGTTCAACTACTGAGAACATTTGAAATCCCTTGACAGGCATTCCCTGGTGTGCAGGCGAGAAAGGTACATCATAATTTACACCTGGAAAATCCCAAATCTGCACACAGAAATCAAGACTGTAGACGGTGCAACATTATCCCAAATGAAGGGCAAGATTATCGTGAGTACACTAAAATAAGACGCAACAGATATCAGGGGCACCAAGACTAACAGCCTCCCAGCATTCATATGGGGAATTACCAACAGACCCTAGGCTGTCAAGAGGGAACTATACAGATACCTAAATTCAGTGCCTGACCAACTGGGCTGTGGTTCGTACGTTGGACTACTTGCGACAGTAACAGCCTGGTCAATCAATCCCTGAGCCATAGGGAGGCCTGGTCATGGATTGAGCCACAGGGGCGTTGACCCCCGCAACACCCTTCAGGTAATATTCGCTCAGGTGAGTATGTTAACCTTCAGGTACAGAGGTGAGGGAGATAAGTGTTAACATGGCCACAGTGAGGGAGATAAGTGTTAACATGGCCACAGTGAGGGAGATAACAAGTGTTAACATGGCCACAGAGAGGGAGATAACAAGTGTTAACATGG
>NC_091320.1:1074150-1166895 GCF_038502225.1 Cherax quadricarinatus
AGGTCCACCACCACCATCAGGTCCACCATCACCAGGTCTACCATCACCACCATCAGGTCCACCACCATCAGGTCCACCACCACCAGGTCCACCATCACCATCAGGTCCACCACCACCTGATCCACCATCACCAGGTCCACCACCACCATCAGGTCCACCATCACCAGGTCCACCATCACCACCACCAGGTCCACCATCACCACCACCAGGTCCACCACCACCATCAGGTCCACCACCACCAGGTCCACCACCACCATCAGGTCCACCATCACCAGGTCCACCATCACCACCAGGTCCACCACCACCATCAGGTCCACCACCACCAGGTCCACCACCACCATCAGGTCCACCATCACCAGGTCCACCATCATCACCACCAGGTCCACCACCACCATCAGGTCCACCACCACCAGGTCCACCACCACCATCAGGTCCACCATCACCAGGTCCACCATCATCACCACCAGGTCCACCACCACCATCAGGTCCACCATCACCAGGTCCACCATCACCACCAGGTCCACCACCACCATCAGGTCCACCATCACCACTACCAGGTCTGCTACTTCCACCACCTCTACCACTAATATTACCATCACCATCATTAATGTGGTAACTAGTGTACTGACGCATCTCACTACCAGCCACCACAACCACCAGGTCTGTGAAAATTATTATTATTATTATTATTATTATTATTATTATTATTATTATTATTATTATTATTATGTAAGCAAATCACCTGCAGGAGGCTTGCAGGATATTGCCTGAACTATTACTTTCAAGTAATTTGGGTGAGGTAAGTGGGACTTAGTCACAGTAGGCCACTGAATTGCAACTCCTTCGACTGCCCACTTCTTCACCACTCTCACGAAAAGCTAAATCTGACATTAAATTAATAATTATAATATTAAAACCAGCTACTCTGGTAAGATTAAAATTATATTAACTGTATAGGCTTGTTTGCTGGGTACACAAAATATTCATATTAACACTTACCATTTAATTACTGTAGATGGATCACACCACAACACCTGCCTAACATGTAGACCCTACACTGGCCAGTTAGTGATCTAAATACAAAGACTAATAGTCCACTTTCCTGTGAGTGATGTCCAAATTTACTTTGCACCATCCACACACGTAATTCTTGAGGTCCCACAAATTTTATGTGCCAATTCTTCAGCAGGACTCATTAACATGGGTTCCTATTACAACTTCAGGCCGAAACACCTCATTATGGCCTCGATGATGCCGGATTATTAAACGATTGTAACAACCAGTGTACACACATTAAATTCAATATAGCATCTCTCTCCCTGGCATCCCTATTGGCTCTTCCACACCCTCCTTTACTTAAAATTTCTTGAAAGGGTCAAATCAGCATCATATTTTATTACACAATTATTGTATTAATCAAATTTACACCTGCTGAATTTAGGAAAACCCAAAATTTTCAACAAGGTCCACCACTATCACTACTAGTAACTCGTGTGCTGACGCACCTCACTACCAGCCACCAGCAGGCCCATCACCACCAGGTCCATCACCACCATCAGGTCCACCACCCCAACAGGTCCTCACCACCACCAGGTCCACCACCACCAGGTCCACCACCCCCAGGTCCACCACCAGGTCCACCATCACCACCACTAGGTCCACCATCACCACCACCAGGTCCACCATCACCACCACCAGGTCTATCACCACCAGGTCCACCATCACCAGGTCCATCACCACCAGGTCCACCACCACCAGGTCCATCACCACCGGGTCCACCACCACCAGGTCCATCACCAACACCCCACCAGCACCAGGTCCACTGTCATGGGGGGGTTCGATACGTGGATTGGGTAAGAACACTCACGTAGGCTGGTTAGTACGTGTAATTATAACGGAAAGTATGGGAAGAAGCCGTGCCGCCCTTCCTCTCTGCTCTCTATCTTAATTAGACTGACCCACCAGTGAAGCCTAGGTGAGCGGCATTCAAAAACATGCTATGGCCAGTAGCAACGTAACAGTCAGTGATTCACACAGACGGTTGGTAGTGAGTCATCTACTGGTAACTGGTTACTGGTAACTGGTACTACTGAGAGCTTGGTGACGCTAACGTATGTCGTCCCGACATACAGCTAATACAAACTACAGACGGCAGGCATATGGCTTGGGCAGGTCCACCATCACCACCACCTCCACCAGGTCCACCACCACCACCTCCACCAGGTCCCTCACCACCACCAGGTCCATCACCACCAGGTCCACCACCACCACCAGGTCCATCACCACCAGGTCCACCACCACCAGGTCCACCACCAAGTGGTGGTGGTGAATTTTCCTAAATTCAGCATGTTTAATTTTGAAAAATATAAAAAAAAATATATATTAAAATATGATGCTATTTGCACATTTCGAGTGAAGGGGATGTGGAGCAGCCAGGGAGTGACACTGGGGGGATGCCATTTGTAATTTGTGGCCTGGTCACAGACCGGACTGCAGGGGGCGTTGACCCCCAGAACTCTCTCCAGGTAAACTCCAGGTAATGGTTGTCGTGGAAAATTCAGCTAATAAGCCAGCATCTTAGTGACCAAATTGGGGTTTTTCGGCCTGAGTTTGTAATATGAACATGTTAATGTCCCCTGCTGAAGAACTGGACAGGAAACTTGTGGAACGTCAAGAATTGTGTGTGGATGGCAGAAGATAAGAGATACAACCATCGCTCACAGGGAAGTGTGCCATTAGTCCTTTCATTTAGATCTCTAACTGATCAGTATAGGTCTAGGTGTCAGGCAGGTGGTGGTGTTACCCATCTACAGTAATTAAATGGTAAGTGGTAATATGATTTTTTTTTGTGTACCCAGCAAGCCTAATCATATACAGTCCACAACTTTAATTTACCAGAGTAGCTGGTTTTAATATTGTAATTATTAATTTAATGTTTGGTCTAGCTTTTTTTTGTGAGAGTGAAGAAGTGGGCATCAAGGGAGTTACAGTTTGGCGACCTACTGTGACTTAAGTCCCACTTACCTCACCCAAATTACTTACACATAATAATTTAGGTAATACCCTGTAAACCTCATGCAGGTAATTTGCTCACATAATAATAATTCACAATCACTACCAGGTCCATCATTACCACTACTAATACTACCACCAATATCACTGCTAGTAACTCGTGTACTGACGCACCTCACTACCTGCCACCAGGTCCACCACCACCATGACTGAACAATTATGTGGGTGAATTTTACAAGTACAATCTTGAGTTAACCTTTCACACACATAACCTGGGGAGAACTCTGGCACATCTAAAACAGATATACTTACTTACACAGATGTACCTCAGGTATGTGGGACTCCAGTGGCAATGGGTCACAACATTGCTCCTCCAAAGCTCCCCAACTCACACTTAGGGACCTTAGATCAGGAACATATGGTTCCTGAAAATATACTAGAAAATTTTATGCTAGTAATACTGACAAATTTGTTGTGAACTGTACAATAATTTTTATCAAATTATGGTCTTGATGATGTATCTAAATGCCCCCCTATTGGCAGGCAACTAATATTGTGTGAGTTTTAATACACATGTTGTACAGGCGGTGATCAAGTTCCTCATCAGCTACCTCGTCTTTCTTCTTTATCAGCCTTATTAAGATGTTGGCACCACATACGTAGACACTTTCAGATGCACTATCTCCTCGGTTATACTTCATTACAAAAACACTTCCGATAATATTTCTATTGGCTTTGATTAAACAAGATAAACTCTACACAAATTCCCGTTCCATTCTGTCCCATTACGCGGTCTTGATACCCGCTCCCCCCTCACTGTGTTTATCTTATACAATTATTCCCCTCAAGGAAGGTTCCTTGATGATGGTGAGGGGCTCTTGATTTAGGGAATTGGATCTGTGCTCCAGTTCCCCGAATTAAGCCTGAATGCCTTCCACATCGCCCCCCCCCCAGGCGCTGTATAATCCTCCGGGTTTAGCGCTTCCCCCTTGATTATAATAATAATAATTATACATTTATTTAAATTCAGTAACATTTCCAAGTGTGTAAAACATTTTCCTTATCTGTATATTATTTTTTCTAATATAACAATTACATTTTACTTATCTGATTTTGATAAATAAGGAAATTGTACGAAGTATAGGTTCTCATATGACTGATCACATTTTAAAAGTAGCATTAAAGAAACACATCTTCACTGCTTTATATAAATATTATTTACCATCAACACCCAAATTACAGGAAAATTATCAACAATTTTGCAGTACGGTCGGGCGGAGGTCGCTGTAAACTACCTAAATTACTCCTGTTATGAGTCGAGTCCAGCCAACACAAACTTTAGTTGCTATTCTCCAGTAGGCCTTATTATTATTAATAATAATAATAATAATAATAATAATAATAATAATAATAATAATAATAATCATACTTTATTTCAGCATGATAATATTGGTACAAAGGTGAAAGATATTTGGGTGTCCATGCAAAAAGCCTCTAATTATGCAAAACATTTCGGGCAAACTTAAGACTAACGATTAATAAGGCAATAGTAATAATATAAGTAATATTATACATACAGTCACCTGGGTGAGTGTAAATATAAATTTAGGAGTTACAATGAATACGACAAAACTGAATATCCTCTTAGTTCATCCTAATATGACTTTTATCAAGTTTAATTGATAAGAAATTAAATTGTTGATTATTAACATGAAGTTGACACAATAAGTTTTTTTTTTTAATGTTTGGGAGGATTACAGAGTAAAATTATATTGTTTTACATGTGTCTATGACACTGAGAAAATGGAACTGTAGTTTTCACATATTGGCTGATGTTAGAGAGATAGTTTTAACAATGATGGCTGAGTTAATCGTTCGGAAGATTTCCAACAGAGAGTTCCAGATTTTGGGCTCTTTTACGTACATTGAATTTCTGAAGAGATTTAGCCGGACACGGGGAATGTCATGAAGATTTTTTGTCTTGGTCGGTGCTGTTTTCAGTTAAACTCATCATGTTACTTTCCACCTACATCATAATTTCCTATTTGTTATACACCATTTAATTCTAAGGGAATTAATTTATTAATAGTATGTAGACTTTTGTGACCACGACATAAACCTAACATTCCTAACAACACTTTGTGAGTTTGGATCCCGAATTAAGCCTGAATGCCTTTCACATCCCCCCCTCCCAGGCGCTGTATAATCCTCAGGGTTTAGCGCTTCCCCCTTGATTATAATAATAATAATAATTTGTGAGTCTGGCTATAATGTTGCTTCTGTTGACAGCCTCTGACACACCATAAAGTGATAATATATTCTCTGCACCACATATTACACCAATGATTAATCAACTTATTTCACACATTGAATTTATCCTGCAACAATTCTGCATTATAAATTTTATCGCTTTATTCTGAAGTATCTTTGTAGACAGGTGCAGCATCCAAGTTTTGTCCATATATTAAATGAAGCGTTAGTATATCCACGTCAGGAGTTTCACTATGTGTGAGGGGATGATTATTTATTCGATTTTCTGCCTCTACTAACATGGTACAGAATTCCTCCAAATTTATTCTTTTCTTGTGTAGTACTTTCCATAGACATCTCTTTACTGCTCCTATCATTCACTCATAAAAACCACCCAGCCAAGGAGCTCTGGGGGTGGTAAAGTTCCAGACACATCCTCGAGGTGATAAAGTTCCAGACACATCCTCGAGGTGATAAAGTTCCAGACACATCCTCGAGGTGATAAAGTTCCAGACACATCCTCGAGGTGATAAAGTTCCAGACACATCCTCGAGGTGATAAAGTTCCAGACACATCCTCGAGGTGATAAAGTTCCAGACACATCCTCGAGGTGATAAAGTTCCAGACACATCCTCGAGGTGATAAAGTTCCAGACACATCCTCGAGGTGATAAAGTTCCAGACACATCCTCGAGGTGATAAAGTTCCAGACACATCCTCGAGGTGATAAAGTTCCAGACACATCCTCGAGGTGATAAAGTTCCAGACACATCCTCGAGGTGATAAAGTTCCAGACACATCCTCGAGGTGATAAAGTTCCAGACACATCCTCGATGAAAAAACAGAGATTGGACATTAATATTCTATTGTAACTCCATTAAATATTGTGCACCTGCTACAAAATTAGTGTCACTAGAAGACAATACAATGTCAGGGGCCCAAGACTATTCAGCTGCCTCCCAGCATGCATAAGGGGGATTACCAACAGCCTTCTGTCTGTCTTCAAGAACGCGCTGGACAGGCACTTAAAGTCAGTACCTGATCAACCGGGCTGTGGTTCGTACGTTGGTTTACATGTGGCTAGCAGTAACACCCTGGTTGATCAGACCCTAATCCACCACGAGCCCTGGTCTCAGACCAGGCCACGGGGGCGTTGACCCCTGAAACAATCTCCAAATATTATCTGAAATCATTACTCTTGGAGCTGCAAATTTTCTAAATAGTTGTATGAAGTGCTAGGCAGTTCTGGGTTACTTCTAAATGAGCTGCCCAGGTAACAGTATAAGTGAATAAACACACATAAACTTGCGTGGGAACACCATCTGGATTTCCAGCTAAAGTAATTGTTAAGGCATTACTTTAAATAAATTAACTAATGCAAATAACAAATAAAAAATGTAAGCGCTTTGCTAGATCAGGGATCCCAGTACACATTTATAAAATGTAGTTTCCTTAAGGTTATGGCAGTGTAAATTGGGAAACCTACAAATTTGAAACTGGATTTCCATCGGACAAAAGTCCCAGAAGTACGACATAGTGTTTACTAATGTCGGTCTGAGCGGTGAGTGGTATCAGTGCAGTCCTCTTGGATACCTGGAGAGGGTTTCGGGGGTCAACGTCCCCGCGGCCCGGTCTGAGACCAGGCCTCGTGGTGGATCAGGGTCCGATCAACCAGGTTGTTAATGCTGGCCGCACACAACCACAGCCCGGCTGGTCAGGTACTGACTTTAGGTGCCTGTCCAGTGCCTTCTTGAAAACAGCCAGGGGTCTATTGGTAATCCCCCTTATGTATGCTGGGAGGCAGATGAATAGTCTTGGGCCCCTGACACTTATTGTGTTGTCTTTCAGTGTACCCGTGGCCCCTGCTTTTCACTGGGGGAATGTTGCATCTCCTGCCGAGTCTTTTGCTTTCACAGGGAGTGATTTTCATGTGGAAGTTTGGCACTAATCCCTCTAGGATTTTTCAAATATATCTTATCATGTATCTGTATCACTATGTTCCAGGGAATATGAATCAAGGGAGTTCATCCGTTCCCAGTAATTTAGGTGCTTTATCGTACTTATAGGTACAGGCCTGCCGGAGAAAATATCTACAGTTGGGCCTAGTGAAGCAACTAGACAGCCTTCACAGAATGGTGTAGAATTGGCACCTTCCTCTGTAGATAATGACGCAGTGAGGCCAATAAATATTTTATTAGGGAATGATTATTATTCCTCATTTGTGAAGGGTATTGTGAAAAAATGTCGCATCACTCTCGCAAAAACAGTGGTAGGTCATGTTGTGTATGGTAGGTTTACCTGCGCTAATTATGAATTACTAGAAGAGTCAGTAAGAGATTTATTATTGTTAAAATCTAAACTGACACAGAGAACCTTGCTTGCTGAGATTTCCGAATGCTTTGATCCATTAGGCTTAGTATCACCCCTTACAATAAAAGAGTAATTGTTAATAAAAGAAGCATCTTCACTAATAATGATCTGATATGAAATATAAAAGTATTAAAGGCAATACACTCAGATCACAACACAGAGGTACAGACATGCATGCAGAGGACTCCTGACCAGCAGAAAGTGATCAGTTATTAGGGTGCCTTCACCAAATTCATCTTCAATAACAAAAGCATACAGTGGGATCAAATCAACCATGTCCCATGTCCTAAATGAAACAAGCTGGGACGATATTCTAACAACACGGATACGAACCTTTGCCTAGAAAGAATTAACTCTGTGGCACTTGAAGTATGCTCAAGGCACATTCCTTTAAGAAAAAAAAAAGAAGAGAAGATGTAAACTAGAGAGAGACGCTCCCTATACAGGCGAAGACGAAGAGTCACAGAGCTGCTGGGTGGCCAGTATATCTGAAATACGAAAGGAGGCACTGGTCAGAGAAATACCGAATATCGAACCCAAGCTTAAGGAACCATACAGGAGACAAGAAACTCAGGAAGAACTCAAAGCCATAAATGAAATTGAAAGAAATCCAAAACACTTCTTTTCTTGTGCCAATCTTGGGCAAAAACAACATTCAGTATTGGACCTCTGCTTAGTTGAGATGGAACTTACACAGATGATAGCAAAAAAAATGAGATACTGAAGTCCCAATATGACTCAGTGTTTAGTGAGCCGTTAACTAGATTAAGAGTCGATAATCAAAGTGATTTTTTATGACCGAGACTTAAAATTTTAGTTAATTCAGAAATCTCTGATACGATCATAACACCACAAGACTTCAAAAATGCAATAAATGACATGCCTAGCATTCTGCCTCAGGCCCAGACTCGTGGAACTCCGTGTTTATCAAGAACTGCAGGAGTGGAGACTGCGGGAGTGCAGGCTACAGGAGTGGAGACTGCGGGAGTGCAGGCTACAGGAGTGTAGGCTGCGGGAGTGCAGGCTAAAGGAGTGGAGGCTGCAGGAGTGCAGGCTACAGGAGTGGAGACTGCGGGAGTGCAGGCTACTTGAGTGGAGGCTGCGGGAGTGCAGGCTACAGGAGTGTAGGCTGCGGGAGTGCAGGCTACAGGAGTGTAGGCTTTTGGAGTGGAGGCTGAGGGAGTGCAGGCTGCGGGAGTGCAGGCTACAGGAGTGTAGGCTGTTGGAGTGGAGGCTGCGGGAGTGCAGGCTACAGGAGTGGAGACTGCGGGAGTGCAGGCTACAGGAGTGGAGACTGCGGGAGTGCAGGCTACAGGAGTGGAGACTGCAGGAGTGCAGGCTACAGGAGTGTAGGCTGCGGGAGTGCAGGCTAAAGGAGTGGAGGCTGCAGGAGTGCAGGCGACAGGAGTGGAGACTGCGGGAGTGCAGGCTACTTGAGTGGAGGCTGCGGGAATGCAGGCTACAGGAGTGTAGGCTGCGGGAGTGCAGGCTACAGGAGTGTAGGCTTTTGGAGTGGAGGCTGAGGGAGTGCAGGCTGCGGGAGTGCAGGCTACAGGAGTGTAGGCTGTTGGAGTGGAGGCTGCGGGAGTGCAGGCTACAGGAGTGCAGACTGCGGGAGTGCAGGCTACAGGAGTGTAGGCTGTTGGAGTGGAGGCTGCGGGAGTGCAGGCTACAGGAGTGCAGGCTGCGGGAGTGCAGATTACAGGAGTGGAGGCTGTGGGAGTGCAGGCTACAGGAGTGGAGGCTGCGGGAGTGCAGGCTACAGGAGTGGAGGCTGCGGGAGTGCAGGCTACAGGAGTGGAGGCTGCGGGAGTGCAGGCTACAGGAGTGGAGGCTGCGGGAGTGCAGGCTAAAGGAGTGGAGGCTGCGGGATTGCAGGCTACAGGAGTGGAGGCTGCGGGAGTGCAGGCTACAGGAGTGGAGGCTGTGGGAGTGCAGGCTACAGGAGTGGAGGCTGCGGGAATGCAGGCTACAGGAGTGTAGGCTGTTGGAGTGGAGGCTGCGGGAGTGCAGGCTACAGGAGTGCAGGCTGCGGGAGTGCAGGCTACAGGAGTGTAGGCTGTTGGAGTGGAGGCTGCGGTAGTGCAGGCTACAGGAGTGCAGGCTGCGGGAGTGCAGGCTACAGGAGTAGAGGCTGTGGGAATGCAGGCTACAGGAATGTAGGTTACAGGAGTGGAGGCTACAGGAGTGGAAGCTGTGGGAGTGCAGGCTGTGGGAGTGCAGGTTGCGGGAGTGCAGGCTGCGGGAGTGCAGGCTACAGGAGTGGAGACTGCGGGAGTGCAGGCTACAGAAGTGGAGGCTGCGGGAGTGCAGGCTACAGGAGTGGAGGCTGCGGGAGTGCAGGCTACAGGAGTGGAGGCTGTGGGAGTGCAGGCTACAGGAGTGGAGGCTGCGGGAGTGCAGGCTACAGGAGTGTAGGCTGTTGGAGTGGAGGCTGCGGGAGTGCAGGCTACAGGAGTGCAGGCTGCGGGAGTGCAGCCTACAGGAGTGGAGGCTGCAGGAGTGGAGGCCGTGGGAGTGCAGGCTGCGGGAGTGCAGGCTGCGGGAGTGCAGGCTACAGGAGTGCAGGCTGCGGGAATACATACTAAAGGAGTGCAGGCTGCGGGAGTACATTCTACAGGAGTGCAGGCTGCAGTAGTACAACAGGCTGCAGTAGTACAACAGGCTGCAGTAGTACAACAGGCTACAGTAGTACAACAGGCTACAGTAGTACAACAGGCTGCAGTAGTACAACAGGCTGCAGTAGTACCACAGGCTGCAGTAGTACAACAGGCTGCAGTAGTACAACAGGCTGCAGTAGTACAACAGGCTACAGTAGTACAACAGGCTACAGTAGTACAACAGGCTGCAGTGGTACAACAGGCTGCAGTAGTACAACAGGCTGCAGTAGTACAACAGGCTGCAGTAGTACAACAGGCTGCAGTAGTACAACAGGCTACAGTAGTACAACAGGCTGCAGTAGTACAACAGGCTGCAGTAGTACAACAGGCTGTAGTAGTACAACAGGCTGCAGTAGTACAACAGGTTGCAGTAGTACAACAGGCTGCAGTAGTACAACAGGCTGCAGTAGTACAACAGGCTGCAGTAGTACAACAGGCTGCAGTGGTACAACAGGCTGCAGTAGTACAACAGGCTACAGTAGTACAACAGGCTGCAGTAGTACAACAGGCTGCAGTAGTACAACAGGCTGCAGTAGTACAACAGGCTGTAGTAGTACAACAGGCTGCAGTAGTACAACAGGCTGCAGTAGTACAACAGGCTGCAGTAGTACAACAGGCTACAGTAGTACAACAGGCTGCAGTGGTACAACAGGCTGCAGTAGTACAAGAGGCTACAGTAGTACAACAGGCTGCAGTAGTACAACAGGCTGCAGTAGTACAACAGGCTGCAGTAGTACAACAGGCTACAGTAGTACAACAGGCTGCAGTGGTACAACAGGCTGCAGTAGTACAACAGGCTGCAGTAGTACAACAGGCTGCAGTAGTACAACAGGCTGCAGTAGTACAACAGGCTACAGTAGTACAACAGGCTACAGTAGTACAACAGGCTACAGTAGTACAACAGGCTGCAGTAGTACAACAGGCTGCAGTAGTACAACAGGCTGCAGTAGTACAACAGGCTGCAGTAGTACAACAGGATACAGTAGTACAACAGGCTGCAGTAGTACAACAGGCTGCAGTAGTACAACAGGCTGCAGTAGTACAACAGGCTACAGTAGTACAACAGGCTGCAGTAGTACAACAGGATACAGTAGTACAACAGGCTGCAGTAGTACAACAGGCTACAGTAGTACAACAGGCTGCAGTAGTAAAACAGGCTGCAGTAGTACAACAGGCTGCAGTAGTACAACAGGCTGCAGTGGTACAACAGGATACAGTAGTACAACAGGCTGCAGTAGTACAACAGGCTGCAGTAGTATAACAGGCTGCAGTAGTACAACAGGCTGCAGTAGTACAACAGGCTGCAGTAGTACAACAGGCTGCGGGATTGCGGCTTCACTTGTCATCAACACCATCATGGAGGAGTACGCTAGAGAGCCATGGTAACACCTCAGTATTTTCTTGTGTTAAAACACTTGCTCAGGCGTGTGTACTTTGTTACTGGTGGAGGCGAGTGAGAGTAGATGTAGTGAGTGAAAGTAGATGTAGTGAGTGAAAGTAGATGTAGTGAGTGAGGTGGTAGATGTAGTGAGTGAGGTAGTAGATGAAGTAGTGTAACATCGTCTGCGACACTGATGCAACACATGATCAACCAGACGCTCATAATAATTACACTCGGGGGAAATAAAGGTCATTTTGAGTTGTTTTTGTGTTATTTTGGTGGGTAAATTATACTGTGATAATTATACTTCATGTGTACCTGTGGGTAAATTAACTTATCTGGGAATCCTTTTATTTGTAGATGTTTCTATATCCAGTGACTTGATCCATATAGATGAAGTATATAATGGGAAGATTGTAGAACTATATAACATACTAAATTGTTATAACCATGATTTTTAATGGGGGGGGGGGACTGGTAAGCCAGCGGAAGGCCTCGGTCAGATGGCCAGAAGCTCCAGCAGTGGGTCATCATATTACCCGCGTCAGAAAACTTATGTTTCCTGACAAACATTATACCTGTATAACTATTTAAGATGTTGCACGTGTGTCTAATTCTTCATCTTGTTGGTATTTTATACCATTCATGTATAACACTTATACAGGACTGAAGGAGCCACTTGTGGCTTCCTCTGATGTCCTAATCTATATACAAGAGTCTATTTTCAGTGAGAATAAGTAACTTTTGACATTTTTTTGGGGGTTATCCTGATGGATATTTTACACTATTAAATCAAATTTTATTTCTTTGCAAGTTACATTAAGATTATGAAATTACAATAATAAGTATGATTAATGTACTTAAGTGTACTTGGGCCTAAATAAACTTAGTGTCTATTAAGACTTGCACATATTGTCTGTATCACTATGACATTTTAAACATAATTTTCACACTAGAACCAGCAAGTAAGTTTTTACATTAATTATTATACATAGCAGCATATGTGTACATTACCCAGGATAACCCAAGAAGTCAGAGAAATTGACTTATTTCCACTGGGGTCCTTGTAATATCTTATTTAAGCCTTAAAAGTTACAACAGTTAAGTATTTGAACTGTGTGAAGAGCAGTTACAATAAAAAGAAATACGTGTAATAGGTACATAGATTTTACAGTAATAGGTACATGTATGTTAGCTATACAAGAAATCACTTTTCTCCCTTTCTGTCGCTACATTAATTAGGTACCTTTTGCCTCTGTGACTGTTCTTATTGTATTTTCTTTTACTGTAACTGATTTTCACACAGTTGAGTTACTTAGTTGTTTTAACTTACAGTGCCCCATGGCATGGTGGCTAAAGTTCTTGCTTCACATGGCAAGGGTCCAAGTTTGATTCCCAGCAAGGGTAGAAACCTTAGGTGTGTTTCTTTACACCGGTTGTCTATGTTCCCCATCAGTAAAATGGGTACCTGGGTGTTATTCAACTTGTGTGGGTCGCATCCTGGGACAAAACTGACCTGATTTGCCTGAAATGCTCTGCACAACAAGCGACTTATTGCATGTCATTGATGTCAGCTATGGTCTGTATACTTTATATATGTACTTGTAGAAATAAAGATATTACAGTGGAACTTCGGTGTACGACCAGCTCCCTACACAAACAAAGCTCAGCACTCGACCAAACAAATATGAACTGCCAGAACTTCGCTTAAAACTATTTTGTGTTTCTTCACATTTTTTGGCGTTTTTTTTTTTTTTTGTATTAGTATATATAAATCACTATGGGGCCTATGACGATTAGTAATAACAGCCAACCAAACAAAGTTGGTTGGGAAGAACTTGTTCGATACTTAAACGGAGTGGCACTCGAACAGCCTTCTGAAATGAATTAAGGTCGAATACCGAGGTTCCAATGTACAGTGGTCCCCCGCTTTTCGTAGTTCCCGGCAATCGTAAAATTCACCATTCATAGGGGTATTTTCGTATAAACATGGACTCGCTTTTCATAGGTTGACTCGCGAGTCGTAGTTCGTCCGGGACGCGTACCCACGGCGTGAGCCAGGGCGGCAGCCAGTCTGGCATTGTTTACCAGTGAGCGAAGGTCCCCTCACGTGCTCCAGCGAAATATTTCATAATATTCCATTTATTTTAGTGCTTGCAAGTACTAAATAAGCTACCATGGCTCCAAAGAAAGCTCCTAGTGCCAAGCCTGTGGTAAAGAAGGTGAGAAATACGATTGAATTTAAGAAAACCATCATTGAACAATATGAAAGTGGTACAAGTGTGGCCGAACTGTCCAGGATGTATAAGAAACCCTACACAACTTTATGTTCCATAGTGGCCAAGAAAAATGAAATAAAGGATGCTGTTGTTGCAAAGGGAGTAACTATGCTGACAAAAATGAGATCACCAGTACTGGAAGAGGTTGAGAAGGTATTATTGGTGTGGATAAATGAGAAACAATTAGCAGGAGATACTCTTATGACTTCGTTTATTTGTGAAAAGGCTAGGCAGTTGCATGAAGATTTGGTAAAGAAATTGCCTGCAAATAGTGGTGAAGTGAGTGAATTTAAGGCCAGCAAAGGCTGGTTTGAGAGATTTAAGAACCGTACTGGCATACACAATGTGGTAAGGCATGGTGAGGCTGCCAGTTCGGACCACAAGGCGGCTGAAAAATATGTGCATGAATTCCAGGAGTACATAGAGGCTGAAGGACTGAAACCTGAACAGGTGTTCAATTGTGACGAAACAGGCCTCTTTTGGAAGAAAATGCCAAAGAGGACCTTCATTACACAAGAGGAAAAGGCAATGCCAGGACACAAGCCTGTGAAAGACAGGCTGATGCTAATGTTCTGTGCTAATGCTAGTGGGGATTTCAAAGTGAAGCCATAACTAGTGTACCATTCTGAAAATCCCAGAGTGTTCAGGAAAAACAATGTTATGAAGAGTAAATTGTGTGTGTTTTGGAAATCTAATAGTAAGGCATGGGTCACGAGGGAAATTTTCGTCGAGTGGATCAATGAAGTGTTTGGCCCTAGTGTGAAGGAGTATCTCCTGGAAAAGAAATTGGATCTCAAGTGCCTGCTAGTAATGGACAGTGTACCTGCTCATCCTCCAAACTTGGATGACCTAATTTTTGAGGAGTTTGGGTTCATCACAGTAAAGTTCTTGCCCCCGAATACCACTCCTCTCCTCCAATCCATGGACCAGCAGGTTATTGCAAACTTTAAAAAACTCTACACAAAAGCAATGTTTCACAGGTGCTTGACTGTGACCACAGACACTCACTTGACCCTAAGGGAATTTTGGAGAGAACACTTCAGCATCCTCCACTGCATAACCCTTATAGGTATGGCTTGGGAGGGAGTGACTACCAAGACTTTGAACTCTGTCTGGAGAAAATTGTGGCCAGATTGTGTCGACAAGAGGGATTTTGAAGAATTTGGGACTGACCCTAATGAGCCTATGTCTGTTGTAAAATCAATTATGGCACTGGGGAGTTCCATGGGGTTGGATGTGAGTTTGGAGGATGTGGAAGAATTGGTGGAAGACCACAATGAAGAGCTCACCACTGAGGAGCTGGAAGAGCTTCAGCAGGAAGAGCAACACATTGCAGCTCAGAATCTTGCTGCAGAGGAGGAGGAAGAGAGATGGAAGAAGGTGCCTTCTTCAGAAATTAAAGAGATTTTTACTATGTGGGGTAAGATGGAAAGCTTTATGGAGAAACATCACCCTAACAAGGTTGTTGCAAGCCAGGTTGGCAACATGTACAGTGACAAAGTCTTGGGCCATTTTAGGGAAGTGTTAAAGAGATGCCAGAAACAGAGCTCTCTCCACAGTTATTTTGTGAGACAGGACTCCAGTGACTCTCAAGGTGGTCCTAGTGGCATTAAGAAACAGAGAAGAGAAGCAACCCCAGAAAAGCAAATGGTACCTGAGGTGTTGATGGAAGGGGATTCCCCTTCCAAACTATAAACAATCCACTCTCTCTCCTCCTCCAGTCTCCCATACACTAAGAAGAATCTCCAATAAAGGTAAGTGTTATGCTGTTAATGTTTCATTCATCATTTCCCATTGTATTGTTTATGTACTACATGTATATTTCATGTTAAAAATTTTTTTTTTAATACTTCTGGGTGTCAGGAACGGATTAATTGTATTTACATTATTTCTTATGGGGAAAATTGATTCGTAAATCGTAAATTTCGTTTATAGGAACGGCTCCAGGAACGGATTAATTACGAACGAGGGACCACTGTATATTATTATTATTATTAGCTGTAAAGGTTATAATCCTGACTAATTTCTAATGTATCTTACATCTAGGCTTTATATAATGAGACATTACAAGGCCCGGTGGCCTGGTGGCTAAAGCTCCCGCTTCACACATGAAGGGCCCGGGTTCGATTCCCGGCGGGCGGAAACATTTCGACACGTTTCCTTACACCTGTTGTCCTGTTCACCTAGCAGCAAATAGGTACCTGGGTGTTAGTCGACTGGTGTGGGTCACATCCTGGGGGACAAGATTAAGGACCCCAATGGAAGTAAGTTAGACAGTCCTCGATGACGCACTGACTTTCTTGGGTTATCCTGGGTGGCTAACCCTCCGGGGTTAAAAATCCGAACAAAATCTTATCTTATCTTACCCGAGGGAAATAAGTCACTTTGACTTGTTTTTGAGTTCTGGTGGGTAATTTACACATATGTTACTATGTACGATAATTGTACTTAGGTGTATCTGTAACTAAATAAACTTACTATTTGTGCCTGGGGATCAACAGCAGCAACCCACCTAAAGCCATTAATCACCCAACAGAAAGCTGCAGTAAGAATTATCACGCAATCCAATGCTAGGCAACACCCCCCCCCCACTCTTCAAAGCCCTAAACTTACTGTACAGAACATTCACACCTACTACTGTGCAACCTACATTTACAGAACCATAAATTCCAATATTAACCCAGAACTAAAACACTTTCTTGATAGTTATGACAGGACCCATAGACACAAAAATCTCTATGACATTCCCCGTGTCCAGCTAAGTCTATATGAAAATTCAGCGTACATAAAAGGCCCTAAAATCTGGAACTCCCTGCCTGAAAACTCTAGGACTGCAGAATCAACTACCATTTTCAAAATTACCGTTAAAAAACATTTCATCTCCCTAACACACCCCACTGTCAGCTAACTATATTAGAACTACCTATTCTCTTATTCGTATCATGAACACATCCAAAACAAAATGGAGTTACTCTCGATATCTGCGATTTCCCCTAATTTACACTTACACTCGTTCAAATGACTGTAAACATAAAATTCCTAATATAGCTGTTACCTAATAAATCTTAAGTTAGCCCTAAGTTTGCCTAAGATACTCTCCCAGTGTAGGAGTTTAATAGACACAGTGCATTACCTGGAGTTTACCTGGAGAGAGTTCCGGGGGTCAACGCCCCCGCGGCCCGGTCTGTGACCAGGCCTCCTGGTCTTAACCATTCCCAATACTAAATTTACTAATTGTAATATTGTTATGTTTTATACTACCTCATTATTATAACTAATTAATCACTTCAGTTACCTAGTATGCAATAAGATATATTAAGATGTACTGCTCCATAACTTGTGTCTGCTCGAAATGCCTAGGCATGCTAGAGGCTGCTTTTGTAAGTAATATTATATAATATGTAAACCACACAATGTAAGCTTTGCAAGGAAATAAACACTTTCTTTTTCATTTAAATGAACAAGGGAAGCGAGTATAATAAAGAATGTGATCAATGCTGCATTTAACTTCTCCGATTTCAGCCTAAATACGGTTTATGTAAATTTTCATGCATATTTTGGGCATATGTAAAAAAAACTTTAGTACCCATACCTACCAAAGTCCAATTTTTTTTTTTTTTTTAGGTTTGGTTGGGTTAAATTGGGTAGGAGATGTGTAGATTAAGTGTTTACATTGAAGCATGTGTGTGAACAGTATTTAGATAAAGGTAGGGAAGTTTTTATTGCATTTATGGATTTAGAAAAGGCATATAATAGAGTGGATAGGAGAGCAATGTGGCAGATGTTGCAAGTACATATATGGAATAGATGGTAAGTTACTAAATGCTGTAAAGAGTTTTTATGAGGATAGTGAGGCTCAGGTTAGGGTAGAAGAGAGGGAGACTACTTCCCAGTAAAAGTAGGTCTTAGACAGGGATGTGTAATGTCATCATAGCTGTTTAATATATTTATAGATGGGGTTGTAAAAGAAGTGAATGCTAGGGTGTTCGGGAGAGGGGTGGGATTAAATTATGGGGAATCAAATACAAAATGGGAATTTACACAGTTATTTTTTGCTGATGATACTGTGCTTATGGGAGATTCTAAAGAAAAATTGCAAAGGTTAGTGGATGAGTTTGGAAGTGTGTGTAAAGGTAGAAAGTTGAAAGTGAACATAGAAAAGAGTAAGGTGATGAGGGTATCAGATGATTTAGATAAAGAAAAATTGGATATCAAATTGGAAGAAGTGAATGTTTTCAGATATTTTGGAGTTGACGTGTCAGCGGATGGATTTATGAAGGATGAGGTTAATCATAGAATTGATGAGGGGAAAAAAGGCAAGTGGTGCATTGAGGTATATGTGGAGACAAAAAACGTTATCTATGGAGGCAAAGAACGGAATGTATGAAAGTATAGTAGTACCAACACTCTTATATGGGTGTAAAGCATGGGTTGTAAATGCTGCAGTGAGGAGGAGGTTGGAGGCAGTGGAGATGTCCTGTCTAAGGGCAATGTATGGTGTAAATATGCAGAAAATTCAGAGTGTGGAAATTAGGAGAAGGTGTGGAGTTAATAAAAGTATTAGTTAGAGGGCTGAAGAGGGGTTGTTGAGGTGGTTTGGTCATTTAGAGAGAATGGATCAAAGTAGAATGACATGGAGAGCGTATAAATCTGCAGGGGAACGAAGGCGGGGTAGGGGTCGTCCTCGAAAAGGTTGGAAGGAAGGGGTACTCTATAACGTAAGTTATAGAGTAGTAGATTTTTTTTTTAAGTATGTTCTTGACTCTGGGTTTCTGGCTAGAAGTGGCAGAAAACAGTAGTAGCATGACTGTGACTTTGACTCAGTTGTGCAGATATGAAAGATATTTTATGTAGATAAAGCAATAGAAACATTGACCTAGCTAAGACCTGATGTTTTTCTACAGCCCATGGCGTATTGTGGACGACTGTGGTGGCGCGTTTACAATGGGTGTCATTGGTGGTGGACTCTTCCAGGCAGTTAAAGGATTCAGAAATGCTCCCAGTGTAAGTTGGTGCAGTACTTACAATATGATATATAATTTTTTTTTAAGATAGAGGAAGACCAGAGATCTGCTACAGAATGGTTAAATGAGCTGAAATGTCTGATAAATTGCAAAGAAAGGCTGGAAGCACTAGAAATACCTTTTTGGTAAATAGATGTAGCTACATGTAAGATTTTGAAAGTATACAAGACAGTAATGATATATTAGGGAAGACAAGGTCCGACTTGTTAATTAACTGAGAAGTGGGGCCAAAAGGAGACTAAGATGTTATTCTTCAGATATAGTGGTAGAATACTGCAATGAGATTGAAGGGCAGCTAGTAAGCTGTACACTCGCTAGACAGTTTCAGAAAACTATGGCTTGAGTGCTGATGCTTGGATACCATGAGTATAGCTCTGGTAATTACAATAAAGAATTGCTTATCTGTAGTATCATTTTTACTGTTGTTTTTACTATCATAGCTTATAATGTTTATGTTCTCTACCCTACTAAACATACTGTAGTGTCTCGCTTTGTCTAGCATTTTGTTCCTCTCTTGGGAAGAGTTCAGACATGCTTCTACTCATTTTACACACTTAATTTTTTTTTTTTTAACAAGTTGGCTGTCTCCCACCGAGGTAGGGTGAACCAGAAAGAAAGAAAATCCCCAAAAAGAAAATACTTTCATCATTCAACACTTTCACCTCACTCATACATAATCACTGTTTTTGCAGAGGTGCCCAGAACACAACAGTTTAGAAGCATATACGTATAAAGATGCACAACATATCCCTCCAAACTGCCAATATCCCAAACCCCTCCTTTAACCCTTTCAGGGTTTCGGCCATACTAGTACGGCTTACGCACCAGGGTTTTTGACGTACTAGTACGCCTAAATTCTAGCACCCTCAAATCTAGTGAGAGAAAGCTGATAGGCCTACATATGAAAGAATGGGTCTATGTGGTCAGTGTGCGCGGTATAAAAAAAATCCTGCAGCACACAGTGCGTAATGAGAAAAAAAAACTGACCATGTTTTTGGATTAAAACAGCGACTTTGCACTGTATTTTCGTATGGTATTTATTGTTTATTCTAGTTTTCCTGGTCTCATTTTATGGAATGGAAGACATATTACAGAAATTGAGATGATTTTGACTGGTTTTACAAAGAAAACTACCTTGAAATTGCGCTCAAAGTAGCAGAAATGTTCGATTTTTACCAAAGTTCAAAAGTAAACAAATCATGCTATGCATCCAATACACGTCAACTGGTGAGTCTAATATTCTTTCACAAGTGCGCTGATAATATTTATACCATTTCTACACCAATGCAGTAGTCTGCATAACAGTAAATCTTCTATTTTTCTGTGAGAATAAAAATTAAAAGTGGAAAGCAAAAGAATGTAAGAGGGGCATGGGGACGTGACTAATGAACAGAGGAAATGTTATTTTAGTGCCAGGAATGTCTTTCTTGTTTATTCTGGACCCTATTCGGAAATTGGCATTTTTTGAAATTTGTGTGAAATTGGCAAAATTGCTAAATTCTGACCACTGTATTGGATAGTTGAAATCGGTAAATGGGTGGTTTCTTGTACTCATTCGATAGAAAAAATGGAATTCTAGCGAAATACAGTGGACCCCCGCATACCGTTGGCATCACATAACGTTAAATCCGCATATCGATACATTTTATCGCTAAGATTTTGCCTCGCATACTGCTAAAAAACCCGCTCAACGCTATTCGTCCGAGACGCGTCTAATGTGCGGCCTGAGCCAGCCTCACATGCTCCGCCGGTGGCATTGTTTACCAGCCAGTCTCTGCGGTAACATCCAAGCATACAATCGGAACATTTCGTATTATTACAGTGTTTTTGGTGATTTTATCTGCAAAATAAGTGACCATGGGCCCCAAGAAAGCTTCTAGTGCCAACCCTACAGGAATAAGGGTGAGAATTACTATAGAGATGAAGAAAGAGATCATTGCTAAGTATGAAAGTGGAGTGCATGTCTCCGAGCTGGCCAGGTTGTATAGTAAACCCCAATCAACCATCGCTACTATTGTGTCCAACAAAACGGCGCTCAAGGAAGCTGTTCTTGCCAAAGGTTCAACTGTGTTTTCGAAACAGAGATCGCAAGTGATGGAAGATGTTGAGAGACTCTTATTGGTATGGATAAATGAAAAACAGATAGCAGGAGACAGCATCTCTCAAGTGATCATAAGTGAAAAGGCTAGGAAGTTGCATGAGGATTTAATTAAAAAAATGCCTGCAACTAGTGATGATGTGAGTGAATTTAAGGCCAGCAAAGGTTGGTTTGAGAGATTTAAGAAGCGTAGTGGCATACATAGTGTGATAAGGCATGGTGAGGCTGCCAGTTCGGACCACAAGGCAGCTGAAAAATATGTGCAGGAATTCAAGGAGTACATAGACAGTGAAGGACTGAAACCTGAACAAGTGTTTAATTGTGATGAAACAGGCCTGTTTTGGAAGAAAATGCCAAGCAGGACCTACATTACTCAGGAGGAAAAGGCACTCCCAGGGCATAAGCCTATGAAAGACAGGCTTACTCTGTTGATGTGTTCCAATGCTAGTGGTGATTGCAAAGTGAAGCCTTTATTAGTGTATCACTCAGAAACTCCCAGAGCGTTCAGGCAAAAGAATATCCTCAAGGCTAATTTGTGTGTGCTGTGGAGGGCAAACAGTAAGGCATGGGTCACTAGGGACTTTTTCTATGACTGGTTACACCAAGCATTTGCCCCCAATGTGAAAGATTACCTAACTGAAAAGAAATTAGACCTTAAGTGCCTCCTGGTGTTAGACAATGCCGCTGGTCATCCTACAGACGTGGCAGAGCGACTTTATGGGGACATGAGCTTCATTAAGGTGAAGTTTTTGCCTCCTAATACCACTCCTCTCCTGCAGCCCATGGACCAGCAGGTTATTGCAAACTTCAAAAAACTGTACACAAAAGCTCTGTTTGAAAGGTGCTTTGTAGTGACCTCAGAAACTCAATTGACTCTAAGAGAGTTTTGGAGAGATCACTTTAATATCCTCAATTGTGTAAACCTTATAGGTAAGGCTTGGGAGGGAGTGACTAAGAGGACCTTGAACTCTGCTTGGAAGAAACTGGCCAGAATGTGTAGACCAAAGGGATTTTGAAGGGTTTGAGGCTAACCCTGGGAATCCTATGCCAGTTGAGGAATCCATTGTGGCATTGGGAAAGTCCTTGGGGTTGGAGGTTAGTGGGGATGATGTGGAAGAGTTGGTGGAGGAGGACAATGAAGAACTAACCACTGATGAGCTTCTAGATCAATTTCAACAGCAAGAGGCCAGACCTGAGGAAACTGCTTCGGAGGAGGGGAGAGAGAAATTAAAGAAGTTGCCTACTTCAAAGATTAAGGAAATGTGTGGAATGTGGCTTAAAGTGCAAACCTTTTTTGATGACAATCACCCTAACACAGCTATTGCAAGCCGTGCTGGTGACTATTACACTGACACTGTTGTGAAACACTTTAGGAAAGTCATAAAGGAACGAGAGGTACAGGCCACTATGGACAGATATGTTGTGCAACAGAAGTCCAGTGACTCTGAAGCTGGTCCTAGTGGCATTAAAAGAAGAAGGGAAGTAACCCCAGAAAAGGACTTGACACCTCAAGTCTTAATGGAAGGGGATTACCCTTCTAAACACTAAGACTCTCTCCTCCTCCCATCCCATCAATCATCACCAGATCTTCAATAAAGGTAAGTGTCATGTAACTGTGCATGCCTTTTTCAGTTTGTGTGTATTAAAATTAATATTTCATGTAGTAAAATTTTTTTTTCATACTTTGGGGTGTCTTGCATGGATTAATTTGATTTCCATTATTTCTTATGGGGAAAATTCATTCGCATAACGATAATTTCGCATAACAATGAGCTCTCAGGAACGGATTAATATCGTTATGCGGGGGTCCACTGTAGTTATGATTTTTGTCGACAAGTACACTGGACTTGGCCGAAAATAGGGCTCAAAGTGGGCAAATTCGCCGATGCGTAAACATCGTCGAGACCGCTAACTTCGTGAGAGCATAATTCCATAAGTTTTCCATCAAATTTCATACTTTTGGTGTCATTATGATTGGGAAAAGATTCTCTATCTTTTCATAAGAAAAAATAATTTTTTTTTTTTTTTGAAATTTGACCGACCCTGAGAACAAGTCTCTGAGAGGGCCTGTCGACCCTGAAAGGGTTAAAGTGCAGGCATTGTTCCTCCCATTTCCAGTACTCGAGTCTGGCTATAGAAAAATAACTAGTTTCCCTGAATCCCGTCACTAAATATTACCCTGCTCACACTTCAACAGATAAGAACATAAGAACATAAGAACGAAGGAACACTGCAGAAGGCCTACTGGCCCATGCGAGGCAGGTCCAAGTCTCCTACCGGCTTAAGCCAATGCACCCAACCTAGTCAGGTCAGGTCACATTGACTTAAGGGAGGAACACGGCAACCGACCTGGTAGCACAAGCTATCAGGTCTAACTCACACCCACCCACATCTACTCATGTATTTATCCAACCTATTTTTAAAGCTACACAACGTTCTAGCCTCTATAACGGTACTTGGGAGTTTGTTCCACTCATCCACAACTCTATTACCAAACCAGTACTTTCCTATATCCTTCCTGAATCTGAATTTTTCCAACTTAAAACCATTGCTGCGAGTCCTGTCTAGGCTAGATATTTTCAGCACACTATTTACATCCCCTTTATTTATTCCTGTCTTCCATTTATACACCTCAATCATATCCCCCCTAATTCTACGTCTTTCTAGAGAGTCAGGTCCCAAATACCATTCGTTACCATTCACTCCTATCTAACACACTCACACATGCTTGCTGGAAGTCCAAGCCCCTCTCCCACAAAACCTCCTTTACCCCTCCCTCCAACCTTTTCGAGGGCGACCCCTACCCCGCCTTCCTTCCCCTACAGATTTATATGCTCTCCATGTCATTCTACTTTGATCCATTCTCTCTAAATGACCAAACCACCTCAACAAACCCTCTGACTAATACTTTTATTAACTCCACACCTCCTGATTTCCACACTCCGAATTCTCTGCATAATACAGTGGACCCCCGGTTAACGATTTTAATCCGTGCAAGAGGGATAATTGTTATGCGAAATAATCGTTATGCGAATGAATTTTCCCCATAAGAAATAATGGAAATAAAATTAATCCGTGCAAGACGCCCAAAAGTATGAAAAAAATTTTTTTTTACCACATGAAATGTTAATTTTAATACACACAAACTGAAAAAGGCATGCACAATTAAATGACACTTACTTTTATTGAAGATCTGGTGATGATTGATGGGATGGGAGGAGGGGAGAGCATTATCTTCTTACTGTTTAGAAGGGGAATCCCCTTCCATTAGGACTTGAGGTAGTAAGTCCTTTTCTGGGGTTACTTCCCTTCTTTTTTTAATGCCACTAGGGCCAGCTTCAGAGTCACTGGACTTCTTTCGCACAAGATATCTGTCCATAGTGGTCTGTACCTCTCGTTCCTTTATGACTTGCCTAAAGTGTTTCACAACATTGTCAGTGTAATAATCACCAGCACGGCTTGCAATAGCTGTGTGAGGGTGATTTTCATCCATGAAGGTTTGCACTTCAAGCCACTTAGCACAGATTTCCTTTATCTTTGTAGTAGGCAACTTCTTCAATTTCTCTCTCCCCTCCTCTGAACCAGTTTCCCCAGGTCTGGCCTCTTGCTCTTGAAGTTGATCTATCAGCTCATCAGTGGTTAGTTCTTCATTGTCCTCCTCCACCAACTCTTCCACATCCTCCCCACTAACCTCCAACCCCAAGGACTTTCCCAATGCCACAATGGATTCCTCAACTGGCACAGGATTCTCAGGGTTAGCCTCAAACCCTTCAAAATCCCTTTTGTCTACACATTCTGGCCACAGTTTCTTCCAAGCAGAGTTCAAGGTCCTCTTAGTCACTTCCTCCCAAGCCTTACCTATAAGGTTTACACAATTGAGGATATTAAAGTGATCTCTCCAAAACTCTCTTAGAGTCAGTTGAGTTTCTGAGGTCATTACAAAGCACCTTTCAAACAGAGCTTTTGTGTACAGTTTCTTGAAGTTGGAAATAACCTGCTGGTCCATGGGCTGCAGGAGAGGCGTGGTATTAGGAGGCAAAAACTTCACCTTAATGAAGCTCATGTCCCCATAAAGTCGCTCTGCCACGTCTGTAGGATGACCAGGGGCATTGTCTAACACCAGGAGGCACTTAAGTTCTAATTTCTTTTCAGTTAGGTAATTTTTCACATTGGGGGCAAATGCATGGTGTAACCAGTTATAGAAAAATTCCCTAGTGACCCATGCCTTACTGTTTGCCCTCCACAGCACACACAAATTATCCTTGAGGACATTCTTTTGCCTGAACGCTCTGGGAGTTTCAGAGTGATACACTAATAAAGGCTTCACTTTGCAATCACCAGTAGCATTGGCACACATCAACAAAGTAAGCCTGTCTTTCATAGGCTTATGTCCTGGGAGTGCCTTTTCCTCCTGAGTAATGTAGGTCCTGCTTGGCATTTTCTTCCAGAACAGGCCTGTTTCATCACAATTAAACACTTGTTCAGGTTTCAGTCCTTCAGTTTCTATGTACTCCTTGAATTCCTGCACATATTTTTCAGCCGCTTTGTGGTCCGAACTGGCAGCCTCACCATGCCTTATCACACTATGGATGCCACTACGCTTCTTAAATCTCTCAAACCAACCTTTGCTGGCCTTAAATTCACTCACATCATCACTAGTTGCAGGCATTTTTTTAATTAAATCCTCATGCAACTTCCTAGCCTTTTCACATATGATCGCTTGAGAGATGCTATCTCCTGCTAGCTGTTTTTCATTTATCCACACCAATAAGAGTCTCTCAACATCTTCCATCACTTGCGATCTTTGTTTCGAAAACACAGTTGAACCTTTGGCAAGAACAGCTTCCTTGATTGTCTTTCTGGTGCCCACAATAGTAGCGATGGTTGATTGGGGTTTCTTGTACAGCTTGACTAGGTCGGCTATACGCACTCCACTTTCATACTTATCAATTATCTCTTTCTTCATTTCTATAGTAATTCTTACCCTTTGAGGTTTAGGGTTGGCACTAGAAGCTTTCTTGGGGCCCATGGTCACTTATTTTCCAGAAACAGCACCGAAAATACTGTAATAATACGAAATATTCCGAGTGTATGCTTGGATGTTACCGCGGAGGCTGGCTGGTAAACAATGGGACGGCCGGCACATGTGAGGCTGGCTGAGGGCACATTGGACGCGTCTCGGACGAAAATCGGTAAGCGGGTTTTTAATCGGTATGCGCGGCAAAAATTTTGCGATAAAAGTAATCGGTATGCGGAAAAATCGCTATGTGATGCCATCGTTATGCGGGGGTCCACTGTATTTACACCACGCATTGCCCTTAGACAGGACATCTCCACCGCATTTGTTTAAATGTTGTTATAAAAACATTGTCAGTAGAATTAGCACTAGCATCACTATCACTGGTGATGCTAGTGATAATATGCACAAGCACTGGCTAGTGATGCTAGTGATAGTATGCAATAACACTGGCATTCTTTTCCCATGAGGTGTTGTCCTCTCATCATGATGGTCACTATGTTACTAAACACTTGTAGTAGGTAATGATGCACTAGATGTTTTTACTGGATACATATTTGTCTGTACAAAATACAAGGTCTTTCTCCCATTGTAAATCATATATCTTGTGTAAATTAACCCTTAAACGGTCCAAACAAATCGACGTTCAAATTCGTAGTGCTACAAAAGTAGATCTACTTTTTTTTTACATATTTTCAAATGTAACAAAAAAAAAAAATGTAGATGAAAGTTTTTTTTACATGTTTTCAAATGTAAAACAAAAAAGATCATCTACATTTTTTTACATACTTTCAGATGTTGAAAAAACGTATATATACGTTTGGACCATTTAAGGGTTAAGCCAGCAAAAATAAATTGTGTGTGTGTGTTGAACCCAGACTCTCACAGCTGTAAATTTATGTAATAATAGTTTCAAGGGTAAGAACAAATGAAGATTTATAAGCTTTCATCACTTTAATTATTGCCAATCAGAGAAGTGTGGTAGTGGTAAGTCAGTAACTTGTTCAAAGGTCAAAGGATCAGACACTGTAGCAGATTTATCTTGAAAACTCAGAAAAAATACATGAACAGTGTGCATTTTATAGGTTGGTTTAGTAAGATATCAAAATCACAGAATTTTAATTAACATCATACCATGTGTGTTGATGCATGATTGAGTGCAGAGCTGTTGGTAATATATTTGCTGAAAGCTGAAGCAGACATTATTCTCAAATATTTTTTTTCTTACCTTACAGGGCATGTCCAGAAGACTTGCTGGCAGCATGGTAGCAATCAAGCAACGCGCACCTGTAGTAGGTGGGCAGTTTGCAGTGTGGGGTGGATTGTTTTCGACTATTGATTGCTCTCTTGTATACATGCGTAAGAAGGAAGATCCTTGGAATTCCATTATCTCTGGTGCTGCTACAGGCGGTATTTTGGCAGCTAGAAGTAAGTGTTTGAGTTTGATTTCCAAACTATTTTTATATTAATTAGGTATCCCCAGTTTGTGTGGTGTAAATATTATGCAGAAAATTCAGTGTGTGGAAATTAGGAGAAGGTGTGGAGTTAATAAAAGTATTAGTCAAGACGGCTGAAGAGGGTTTGTTGAGGTGGTTTGGTCATTTAGAGAGAATGGATCAAAGTAGAATGACATGGAGAGCGTATAAATCTGTAGGGGAAGGAAGGCGGGGTAGGGGTCGTCCTTGAAAAGGTTGGAGGGAGGGGGTAAAGGAAGTGTTGTGGGCGAGGGGTTTGGACTTCCAGCAAGCGTGCGTGAGCATGTTAGATAGGAGTGAATGGAGACAAATGGTATTTGGGACCTGACGATCTGTTGGAGTGTGAGCAGGGTAATATTTAGTGAAGGGATTCAGGGAAACCAGTTATTTTATATAACCGGACTTGTGTCCTGGAAATGGGAAGTACAATGCCTGCACTCTAAAGGAGGGGTTTGGGATACTGGCAGTTTGGAGAGATATGTTGTGTGTTTTTATACGTATATACTTCTAAACTGTTGTATTCTGGGCACCTCTGCAAAAACAGTGATTATGTGTGAGTGAGGTGAAAGTGTTGAATGATGATGAAAGTATTTTCTTTTTGGGGATTTTCTTTCTCTTTGGGTCACCCTGCCTCGGTGGGAGACGGCCGGCTTGTTGAAAAAAAAAAAATCCCCAGTTTACATAGATGATGACAGTGAAACAAGGGCAAGGGATAAAAGAAAGAGGTATAATCACTTGAAATTCAGGTAGACACCTGGAAGAGGGTAAGGCACCTAGGGATTGGCAAAGAGCGTGCATAGTTCCTTTGTATAAAGGCAAAGGAGACAATAGACAGTGCAAAAATTATAGGGAAATAAGTCTGTTGAGTATACCTGTTAAAGTGTATGGTAGAGTTATTATTGAAAGACTTAAGAGTAAGACGGAGAGTAGGATAGATGAACAAGGAGGCTTAGGAAAGGTAGGGGGTGTGTAGACCAAGTGTTTACAATGAAACATATAGGTGAACAGTATTTAGATGAGAATAAAGAGGTTTTTGTGGCATTTATGGATTTGGAAAAGGCATGACAGGGTGGATAGGGGGGCAATATGGTAGATGTTGCAGGTGTATGGTATAGGAGGTAGGTTACTGAAAGCAGTGGAGAGTTTTTACGAGGATAGTGAGGCTCAGGTTAGAGTATGTAGGAGAGAGGGAGATTATTTCCCAGTAAAAGTAGGCTTAGACAAGAATGTGTGATGTCACCATAGTTATTTTTTATTATTATCACACCGGCCGATTCCCACCAAGGCAGGGTGGCCCGAAAAAGAAAAACTTTCACCATCATTCACTCCATCACTGTCTTGCCAGAAGGGTGCTTTACACTACAGTTTTTAAACTGCAACATTAACACCCCTCCTTCAGAGTGCAGGCACTGTACTTCCCATCTCCAGGACTCAAGTCCGGCCTGCCGGTTTCCCTGAATCCCTTCATAAATGTTACTTTGCTCACACTCCAACAGCACGTCAAGTATTAAAAACCATTTGTCTCCATTCACTCCTATCAAACACGCTCACGCATGCCTGCTGGAAGTCCAAGCCCCTCGCACACAAAACCTCCTTTACCCCCTCCCTCCAACCCTTCCTAGGCCGACCCCTACCCCGCCTTCCTTCCACTACAGACTGATACACTCTTGAAGTCATTCTGTTTCGCTCCATTCTCTCTACATGTCCGAACCACCTCATGTCATGATAGTTGTTCAATGTATTTATAGATGGGGTTGTAAGAGGTGAATGCGAGGGTCTTGGCAAGAGGTGTGGAGTTAAAAGATAAAGTATCAAACACAAAGTGGGAGTTGTCACAGTTGCTTTTTGCTGATGACACTGTGCTTTTAGGAGATTCTGAAGAGGAGATGCAGAGGTTGGTGGATGAATTTGGTAGGGTATGTAAAAGAAGAAAATAGTTTCTATTGAAGTTCAGTGCCCCAAGGCACTGTCCTGGCACCTCTGCTGTTTCTCATCCTCATAGCAGACATAGACAAAAACACCCAGCACACTTTTGTATCATCATTTGCAGACAACACTAAAATAAGCATGAAAGTCACTATGGTAGAGGACACTGAAAGAGTACAGGAAGACATAAACAGGGTTTTCCAGTGGGCATTGGAGAACGACATGACGTTCAATGGTGATAAGTTCCAGCTGCTTAGGTATGAAAAAAATGAAGACCTCAAAAGGAACACTATATACAAAACTCAGAGGGTCACCAAATAGAACGTAAGGAAAACGTAAAAGACCTAGGAATAATTGTCAGCGGACCTTTCTTTTAAAGGCAAAGATCACGACAGCCAGGAAGATGATGGGGTGGGTATTGGGAACTTTCAAAACAAGGGAAGTTATGCCGATGGTGACGCTCTTCAAATCACTAGTGCTCCCTCACTTAGAATATTGCTTAGTGCTGACGGTCCCGTTCAAAGCCTGTAAAGCACCTAAACTACTGGGAACGCCTGCAAGCCTTGAACATGTATTCATTGGAGCAGAGGAGAGAGAGATACATGATAATATATACAGTGGAACCTCAAATATTGAACTTTCTTCATTCCAGATGGCTGTTCGAGTGCCTTTATCGAACGAGTTTATTCCCATCAGGAATAATGTAAATTAGATTAGTTCATTTCAGACCCTCAAAAATACAGTGGAACCTCAAATTTCGAACATATCACTTATCAAACTCATTGAAAATCGAAATTCGAAGAAACTGGACAAGTATCTTCACCAGGTGCCAGATCAACCAGGTTGTGATGGATATGTGGGGCAGCGGGCCTCCAGCAGCAACAGCCTGGTCGACCAGGCAAGCACCAGACGAGCCTGGTATATCAAAGGTATACTGTTGTAATGTCACCTTTGCACCATTTATAACATTTCTGGTATATTTTTAATTGTTTATACAGTAATGTACTGTATATTAAGATAAACAGAATAGAGGAAACCAGCTCTGACATACATTATTTAGGTATAAATACTGGTCAGAGCCCGTCGTAAGTCCAAGGCATCAGTAAATGAGTATGTCGCTAAGCGAGGAGAGGCTGTACTAGTACATTGGACACAGTCCTCAGTTGCATACTAGCACATGAGACACAGTATGAAGGTTAAGGGTTAAATCAATTATAAAGGCAACTGCTCAAGAAATTTCTCCGTTAACTGCTAGTAATAATTTATCAAGTTACATACATTGATGGTAGTAGGTTGGTAGACAGCAACCACCCAGGGAGGTACTACCGTCCTGCCAAGTGAGTGTAAAACGAAGCCTGTGATTGTTTTACATGATGGTAGGATTGCTGATGTCTTTTGTCTGTCTCATAAATATGCAAGATTACAGGCATGTCTTGCTACTTCTACTTACACTTAGGTCACACTACACATACATGTACACATTTATTTATACACACTCATCTGAGTTTTCTTTGATTTTATCTTAATAGTTCTTGGTCTTATTAATTTTCCTTTTATATCCATGGGGAAGTGGAATAAGAATCTTTCCTCCGTAAGCCATGCGTGTTGTAAAAGTCAACTAAAATGCCGGGAACAATGGGCTAGTAACCCCTTTTCCTGTAAAGATTACTAAAAAGAATAAGAAGAAGAAAATTGTCAAAGTGGGAAGTCTGAATGTGCGTGGATGTTGTGCAGATGATAAGAAAGAGATGATTGTGGATGTTATGAATGAGAAGAAGCTGGATGTCCTGGCTTTAAGTGAAACAAAGCTGAAGGGGGTGGGAGAGTTTCAGTGGAGAGGAATAAATGGGATTAGGTCAGGGGTTTCAAATAGAGTTAGAGCTAAAGAAGGAGTAGCAATAATGTTGAAGGATAAGCTATGGCAGGAAAAGAGGGACTATAAATGTATTAATTCAAGGATTATGTGGAGTAAAATAAAGATTGGATGTGAAAAGTGGGTTATAATAAGCGTGTATGCACCTGGAGAAGAGAGAAGTGTAGAGGAGAGAGAGAGATTTTGGGAAATGTTGAGTGAATGCGTGGGGAGTTTTGAATCAAGTGTGAGAGTAATGGTGGTTGGGGATTTTAATGCTAAAGTGGGTAAAAATGTTATGGAGGGAGTAGTAGGTAAATTTGGGGTGCCAGGGGTAAATGTAAATGGGGAGCCTTTAATTGAGCTATGTGTAGAAAGAAATTTGGTAATAAGTAATACATATTTTATGAAAAAGAGGATAAATAAATATACAAGGTATGATGTAGCACGTAATGAAAGTAGTTTATTAGATTATGTATTGGTGGATAAAAGGTTGATGGGTAGGCTCCAGGATGTACATGTTTATAGAGGGGCAACTGATATATCGGATCATTATTTAGTTGTAGCTACAGTTAGAGTAAGAGGTAGATGGGAAAAGAGGAAGGTGGCAACAACAAGTAAGAGGGAGGTGAAAGTGTATAAACTAAGGGAGGAGGAAGTTCGGGTGAGATATAAGCGACTATTGGCAGAAAGGTGGGCTAGTGCAAAGATGAGTAGTGGGGGGGTTGAAGAGGGTTGGAATAGTTTTAAAAATGCAGTATTAGAATGTGGGGCAGAAGTTTGTGGTTATAGGAGGGTGGGGGCAGGAGGAAAGAGGAGTGATTGGTGGAATGATGAAGTAAAGGGTGTGATAAAAGAGAAAAAGGTAGCTTATGAGAGGTTTTTACAAAGCAGAAGTGTTATAAGAAGAGCAGAGTATATGGAGAGTAAAAGAAAGGTAAAGAGAGTGGTGAGAGAGTGCAAAAGGAGAGCAGATGATAGAGTGGGAGAGGCACTGTCAAGAAATTTTAATGAAAATAAGAAAAAATTTTGGAGTGAGTTAAACAAGTTAAGAAAGCCTAGGGAAAATATGGATTTGTCAGTTAAAAACAGAGTAGGGGAGTTAGTAGATGGGGAGATGGAGGTATTGGGAAGATGGCGAGAATATTTTGAGGAACTTTTAAATGTTAAGGAAGAAACAGAGGCAGTAATTTCATGCACTGGTCAGGGAGGTATACCATCTTTTAGGAGTGAAGAAGAGCAGAATGTAAGTGTGGGGGAGGTACGTGAGGCATTACGTAAAATGAAAGGGGGTAAAGCAGCTGGAACTGATGGGATCATGACAGAAATGTTAAAAGCAGGGGGGGATATAGTGTTGGAGTGGTTGGTACTTTTGTTTAATAAATGTATGAAAGAGGGGAAGGTACCTAGGGATTGGCAGAGAGCATGTATAGTCCCTTTATATAAAGGGAAAGGGGACAAAAGAGACTGTAAAAATTATAGAGGAATAAGCTTACTGAGTATACCAGGAAAAGTGTACGGTAGGGTTATAATTGAAAGAATTAGAGGTAAGACAGAATGTAGGATTGCGGATGAGCAAGGAGGTTTTAGAGTGGGTAGGGGATGTGTAGATCAGGTGTTTACATTGAAGCATATATGTGAACAGTATTTAGATAAAGATAGGGAAGTTTTTATTGCATTTATGGATTTAGAAAAGGCATATGATAGAGTGGATAGAGGAGCAATGTGGCAGATGTTGCAAGTATATGGAATAGGTGGTAAGTTATTAAATGCTGTAAAGAGTTTTTATGAGGATAGTGAGGCTCAGGTTAGGGTGTGTAGAAGAGAGGGAGACTACTTCCCGGTAAAAGTAGGTCTTAGACAGGGATGTGTAATGTCACCATGGTTGTTTAATATATTTATAGATGGGGTTGTAAAGGAAGTAAATGCTAGGGTGTTTGGGAGAGGGGTGGGATTAAATTATGGGGAATCAAATTCAAAATGGGAATTGACACAGTTACTTTTTGCTGATGATACTGTGCTTATGGGAGATTCTAAAGAAAAATTGCAAAGGTTAGTGGATGAGTTTGGGAATGTGTGTAAAGGTAGAAAGTTGAAAGTGAACATAGAAAAGAGTAAGGTGATGAGGGTGTCAAATGATTTAGATAAAGAAAAATTGGATATCAAATTGGGGAGGAGGAGTATGGAAGAAGTGAATGTTTTCAGATACTTGGGAGTTGACGTGTCGGCGGATGGATTTATGAAGGATGAGGTTAATCATAGAATTGATGAGGGAAAAAAGGTGAGTGGTGCGTTGAGGTATATGTGGAGTCAAAAAACGTTATCTATGGAGGCAAAGAAGGGAATGTATGAAAGTATAGTAGTACCAACACTCTTATATGGGTGTGAAGCTTGGGTGGTAAATGCAGCAGCGAGGAGACGGTTGGAGGCAGCGGAGATGTCCTGTTTAAGGGCAATGTGTGGTGTAAATATTATGCAGAAAATTCGGAGTGTGGAAATTAGGAGAAGGTGTGGAGTTAATAAAAGTATTAGTCAGAGGGCAGAAGAGGGGTTGTTGAGGTGGTTTGGTCATTTAGAGAGAATGGATCACAGTAGAATGACATGGAAAGCATATAAATCTATAGGGGAAGGAAGGCGGGGTAGGGGTCGTCCTCGAAAGGGTTGGAGAGAGGGGGTAAGGGAGGTTTTGTGGGTAAGGGGCTTGGACTTCCAGCAAGCGTGCGTGAGCGTGTTAGATAGGAGTGAATGGAGACGAATGGTACTTGGGACCTGACGATCTGTTGGAGTGTGAGCAGGGTAATATTTAGTGAAGGGATTCAGGGAAACCGGTTATTTTCATATAGTCGGACTTGAGTCCTGGAAATGGGAAGTACAATGCCTGCACTTTAAAGGAGGGGTTTGGGATATTGGCAGTTTGGAGGGATATGTTGTGTATCTTTATATGTTTATGCTTCTAGACTGTTGTATTCTGAGCACCTCTGCAAAAACAGTGATAATGTGCGAGTGTGGTGAAAGTGTTGAATGATGATGAAAGTATTTTCTTTTTGGGGATTTTCTTTCTTTTTTGGGTCACCCTGCCTCGGTGGGAGACGGCCGACTTGTTGAAAAAAAAAAAAAAAAAAAAAATACATTGATGGATCTAAGCAGGAGTCTACTGGCATTGCTGCATCTGCTTTTCTTGCCACTTCCCTAGATAATAAACGATAGGAACTATGTTGAGTTAAGCATAAGACTTAATTAACAATTGGGTGTCTTCACTGCAAACTGAATTGTTTGTCATCCTAATGGCACTAAAGTTAATTATTACTGATTCTTTGTCATCACTGAAGGCTCTTGACACACACAATGAAAAACAACATACTCATTGGAGAAGTCGGATATAAATACTCAAAAATTTAGAAAAAAGGAGTTAATGTACAATAATTATGAATTTGATCATACAATAATTATGGATTTGCTCCCTCATCATAAAGTTGATAACTTAGCCAAAATAAGTACCCTGAAGACAAATATAGAATATAAGTTGTGTGTGTCTGTGTCTAGTATTAGGATTAATATTTGGAGAGTAGTAAATTATGAAATTGAATGTTGTAGGAATGCAGTAGGTCTGTAACCCAGTATGATAACATGAACATGTGTATGAGTGCATTTATGGAACAACTTGCAGTGTGAACAGAATGACTGGTGTTGTAGTGGTCAGGCTTAGGATTGGTTGCAATTGCTTCTGGCAGTTTGGCAGACACACCAAAGGCAAAGTATGTGGTCAGCCCTTTGTTCACTATCTCTAACACAGTATGCTTAATTGTCCACATATTGAGGAATAAAGAGACAGTATAATAACCTATGTGATATGTCAAGACATCTTATTAATGAAAATAAGATACAAATTTTCTGAATTTGCTTGTACTAATAGATAAGCCAACTGTAGAAATAAATCCAATGTACTCCTGTTAACCCTTTTGGGGCCTAGTTTCTAGGCCTTTTGTGTATCCATATGCTCTTGTGCTACCCTCCACAGGATGGATATGGTGCAAAATAAACTAGCCACTTTAGTGGCAAACTCTAAAAAAAAAAAAATCTGAAAGGTTATTTTGGAGAGGGAGTCGATTCCCAGTGACAGTAGGATTTCGACAGGGATATGCGATGTGACAATGGTTGTTTAACATATTTATATATAAGGTTGTACAAGAAGTGAATGTATGGGTGTTGGGGAGAGGTGCGAGATTAAATGATTGATCTGCATTAAAGTGGAAGTTGTCATGTAGATCTTTGCTGATGACACAGTTATCAAAATATAAGTTACAAAGGTCAGTGGGTGACTTTGGGAGGATATGTAAAAGGAAATTAAAAGTGAACATATTATTATTATTATAATCAAAAAGAAGCACTAAACCACAAGGGCTATACAGCAAAAGTGAACATAGAAAAGAGCAAGGTGATGAGAGTAATAAAAAATATTGTGTTTATCCTGGAAAATAAACTTGTTTACTTCTTTTATTTCATGATTTAGTTTTGGATTTAAATTTTTTTTCAACTAAATTCATTTGTTGTATGACTTTGTTGCAAGTGTAGTAAGCTCATATTTGTGTGTGTGTGTGTGGGGGGGGGGGGGGGCTTCATGTAGATATTGCTGTTTTGTCAATTTTTAAATACCTGTAATAATTATTATACACGGGTGGGTGTGCCTAGCATGGGCCAGTAGGCCTGCTGCAGTGCTCCCTCTTTTTTATGTTCTTAACTAAATATTGTCAAAATAATTTAAGGTTTTAAGATATGACAAAATCTGTGCTAATCATCCCATCTTAAACATTTGTATTCATTTTGGAACAAAATTTTTTGCTTGTTTTGCTTATGATTGAATTTGAGATTAAATTTATTTTTAACAAATTTATTTTTTTTTTTTATATAATCATTTGGTTTAACTTATTTTTTTGGTGAACTTTATAAAAGTAGAATTCTCAAAGTTTCAGAACAAATTGCTATATTTTACAAGTGTATACTTTTATTCTGCAGGTGGAGCAGCAGCGATGGCTGGTAGTGCAGTGATTGGTGGAATGTTACTAGCTATGATTGAAGGTGTGGGTATCCTCCTCACACGCTTCACTTCAGAGCAGTTCAAGCCTATAGCTCCAGGGGAGATGGGTGATCCATCAGTATTGGGTCCCCCTCAACCCATTACCTTAAACTCGGAGGCAAATTACCAGTGAAGGTGATTAGTTCAGAAATTACTTATAAGATCGATGGTATGTTTTCCTCCTCAACAAGACTGCCATTTTTTAATGCTTATAATATCTGATGTGAGAGGACACAATGTACTTTTTTTAGATTAGCTACATAAATAAAAAATACATGAAAAATGAGATTTAATTAAATAATAAGGTTATCATTCTATGTTATCCAAAATTATTTTAAAAAAAAAAAAAAAAAAAAAAAAAAAAAAAAAAAAAAAAAAAAAAAGCTGGAAAAATACATCAAAAGAAACAATTTATTCACTTTATTAGATGTAATCATTACCCCAGTGTTTCTTAATTGTTTCCTCTTGAGAGAGGGGATAATAATTACATCTGGTTCCTTCTAAGATTGTTTCATGAAAGACATGATCACTAAATATTTATTCTATACTTTAATTGGTAATGCAAAATCTAATGCTGAAAATATTGAAGTGTATTTCCTTTGCATAATGATGAAAGAATGATGATGAAGATTGTTTCATAAGAATGTTTGAAACTTTGTTCCACTCTTGTCTCATACAATACAGCAGTTGATCTCCTTGCCTTTATGACATGAGAATGGAACACATTGTATGGAGCATTTTTCTCCATGTAAATATTGTACATCTGTGAAGAATATAATAAACTATCATTGTTAAGACGTATCATACTGTAATGTAAAACATTTCATTTTGTAACTTTTAATTTCTGAAATATAGGTCTCTTCAAATGTTATTGTTTTTTATAAAAATAAAAAATATATACACAGTTTTGAAACCATGATTACAGGGTAACCCTCACTAGTGTGGTATATCTAGTTCTTATGTTAAGATAAGCATAGTATTACATGTTTCAGTAGTTATTATTCTCCAGTGTTAGATCCCTCACTGTTGTTATTGTTCAGTGTTAGATCCCTCACTGTTGTTATTGTTCAGTGTTAGATCCCTCACTGTTGTTATTCAGTGTTAGATCCCTCACTGTTGTTATTGTTCAATGTTAGATCCCTCACTATTGTTATTCAGTGTTAGATCCCTCACTGTTGTTATTGTTCAGTGTTAGATCCCTCACTGTTGTTATTGTTCAGTGTTAGATCCCTCACTGTTGTTATTGTTCAGTGTTAGATCCCTCACTGTTGTTATTGTTCAGTGTTAGATCCCTCACTGTTGTTATTGTTCAGTGTTAGATCCCTCAGTTGTTATTGTTCAGTGTTAGATCCCTCACTGTTGTTATTGTTCAGTGTTAGATCCCTCACTGTTGTTATTGTTCAGTGTTAGATCCCTCACTATAGTTATTGTTCAGTGTTAGATCCCTCACTATAGTTATTGTTCAGTGTTAGATCCCTCACTGTTGTTATTGTTCAATGTTAGATCCCTCACTATAGTTGTTCAGTGTTAGATCCCTCACTATAGTTATTGTTCAGTGTTAGATCCCTCACTATAGTTATTGTTCAGTGTTAGATCCCTCACTGTTGTTATTGTTCAGTGTTAGATCCCTCACTGTTGTTATTGTTCAATGTTAGATCCCTCACTATAGTTGTTAAGTGTTATATCCCTCACTGTTATTGTTCCTCTTCAAGGGGGGCTCCTTGGCATGGTGAAGAGGCTCTTGGTCTGAGGAATTAGACCTGTCGGTCTTCTTCCTCAGACCGAACCTAATTACCCCCCAATCTCCCCTCCCCTATCCCATCCTCCCCATTTTCCATTCCTCCTCCCCACCCCTCCCTTTTGCCCTTCCTCTTTTTGGCCTTTGGGATTTCTCCCACAGGCACGCTAGTTCCTAGGTAGAAGAAAGGACACCGGGGTCCATCCCATTCCGTTGAGGTTCTTGGCGGTGGCGTAGTTTGCCGTGGAATCTGGATCGCCTGGGGATGTCCCGATCCCTCTCCGGTATCCCGGAGTAGCTTTGGGTGTCTTTCGGGCGACGGGTGTATCTCTGGAAGCCACCTTTCGGATTCCGGGGGTGGTGGCCGAAGGAGGTATGCTTTGTGGCGGATATCCGGCCGCCCTCTCTTTTGTCCACCGAGGTAGCTCGGCAGATGTGAGGTTGCTATCCCGGATTGCTGGTTTACTGGCATGAAGGGTAGGGTATGGCACGGGTTCCATGCTGCATCTGCGCTACTAGCGGTGCTGAGGTTCTCTTGGGCGCGGAGGGAGATTTCCGCCCCCCCCCTTTTTTTATTCTTTTTTTATTTTTATTTTCTTTTCTTCTTTGCTTTTTGTTTTTAAGAAAAAAAAAAAGAAAGGAGTAACCTAACCATGGAGAACCCAATCCATGAACCCACTACCCCCGGGCCCCTTCTTGATACCGCACCCCATTCTGACCCTGCCTTGTGTTTCGACCACTCTTCAGACACTCCTGATGCCCCTGTACCTCTTGCTGGTGCTGTTTCCTCACCCGCTTCAGGTACCGGGGCTTCGACTGACTCCTTCGATTTGTCTGAACTCCGCTCTCCTTTGACTATGCTTCCGGCTCTCCCTCTACGGTACGGCAATTTTCGAATCGCCCGCCCATTTCACGCTGGACCAACTCCGGTCCTACTTCTAAACGCCAACGTCAATCTCCTGATGATGCTCCTTCATTACCTTCCCATTCTACTCAGAAAAGACCGACACGTCAAGCAATCCCTCTCCACGCTCGGTTTCGGACCACACAATGGACTAAATTCTTTACTTTAAGACCGACTTCTTCTGCCTACCTTTCTGACCATAGTATTGGCAAAGCGCTCCTGCGTCATGTTGGTAGAGATATTTCATTTCATGCTCTCGAGCGGTATGCGCATCGTCACTGTCCAGAATGCTACCCAAGCTCATGATCTTTCTCTCCTTTCGAATATCGATACTACTATCACTATTGAAAAACATCTTTCTCTCAATTCTTGTAGTGGTACTGTCATTCTGCCCCATACCATAGTCCAACAGAATTTCCAGTCATGTGGCAATGACATTCTTGAACAGCTGAAACTCCAGGATCTCCCAATCCTCAAAGTAGACACTTATGTCCTTCCTGCCCGGGGGAGGAGACGTTACCCTTGTAATGTGGCTCGTTTAACTTTTGACAGCCGAGAACTCCCGTCCTCTGTATATGTTGCGGGACATCGGTTACAAGTTCGAAAGGTGATACCTACACCGCAACAGTGTAGAAATTGCTGGCGTTTTGGTCACCCAGCGAAATATTGCAGATCTATGGCCGAATGCCCAGTCTGTGGTGCTGATGACCATTCTAATACATCTTGCAGTCAACCTCCATCTTGCCTTAATTGTAATGAAGCTCACCCTTCGTACTCCTGCTGTTGCCAGGTCTACTTAAATGAACGTGAAATCCGTTGCCTCAAAGAGGCAGAAGGTCTCCCTTATGCTATGGCAGTTACTCATCTCCACCTCCAAGGGAGACTACCCCATGTTTCTTATTCTCGTGTTTCCAAACATCCCCCCACTTCTGGGGTCCCATCTTCTGCAGCCTCCTCTGTTGTTACCCCTCCCATAGCCACTCCGGCATCTAATCCTTTTGCTGTCCTTGGCTCTGACGTCCTGACTACAACTCAGTCTGTTCTCACATCTTCGCGTCCTTCCTCACAAGCCCCAGTATCGACAAAACCTCGTATGACACCTAATACCAATCGCCCCTCTACTTCTCACAAGTCCAAAAAATCCACATTGCTCAAATCTTCTTTGCCCCTTTCTTCCCTTCTTCCACCTCCACACTTTACCTTTCCAGTCTCTGTACCTAGTTCTTCCCCTCTCTCTGGCTCTATTACAAGTGTGGAGATTCACCCTCCTCCTCGTACTATGCCTTCCACCCCCGTCCCCTCCCAAGTTTCTCCCTCTTCTGCCACCTCCCAGGTTTCTGCCTCTTCTGTCCCCCCCCCCACACTTCATCTCCAGTCCCTTACACTCTTCCCTCCCCCTCTACTTTGGTACAGTCCATTACTGTCCCAATCTTTACTCACCCTCCTCCTCCTATCTCCAATATGGTCTCCCATACATCTTTGAATTCAGAAACACTTGAAGCCATTTCAGAATATATTGCAGAGACTAAACCTTCAATGGACACTGATTCACTTCCTGTTCCTTCTCTTCCCTCTCCTCCATCTTCACAACCCCATTCTTCGCAACGCTCCGTTCCTTCGCTGCTTGAACGTCTTCCAATGCCACCACACGTTGACTTTTCTCACCCCTCTAGTCCGTAGGTGCCTTTACCTACAGATTCCTGGTATTTTCTTCGTCGCCAATCATGGCCTATTTACAGTGGAATATCCGCAGCCTCGGGTAATCGGGGTGAGCTTCAGATGTTGCTTTCCAGGTTTTCCCCTGTTGGTGCTTGCTTACAAGAACCAAAATTACACTCGGCTGTTTTCCAACCTATCTCAGGCTATAATTTATTGTATTCTTCGGATCCTTTCTCAGATGGGACCTTTAATGAAAGTGCCCTTCTTCTATGCAATGATATTCCGTACTGTCCACTATTTGTCCATACCTCGCTGCATTACACTGCAGCCCGTATCCACTTGAATAAGTGGTTTACAATATGTTCTTTATATCTCTCTCTCCTTCTCGAGCATTTTCTATCCCAGACTTTGCCTTTCTTGTTTCATCCTTACCACCACCTCTGTTACTTGGTGATTTTAATGCCCACCATTTCCTCTGGGGGGGGTCTCATTGTGACTCACGTGGCATCCAGTTGGAGGCTTTTCTCGCCTCTCACCCCCTCCATGTTTTAAATACGGGTACTCCCACCCATTTTGATCCTCGTACTCATACTCTCTCTTGCATCGATCTATCAGTCTGCTCTTCCTCCACTGCACTAGACTTCACCTGGTCTGTTCTACCGGACTTACATGACAGCGATCATTTTCCAATCATTCTTACTTCTCTTTCCTATTCACCACCTTTCCGTAGCCTTCGCTGGCAATTTGATCGGGCAAATTGGGATCTTTACTCACACTTCACTGCTTTTAGTGAGGTTCCTTCTTCATCCTCCATTGATGAGCTCCTACACCTCTTCTCGACGTCAGTTTATACCGCAGCTTCTCATTCTATACCCCAAACCTCAGGCAGGCATTGTCAGAAGTGCGTGCCTTGGTGGTCTCCTGCTTGTGCTCGTGCAGTACATTTGTAACGCGCTGCATGGGGCAGGTACCGGTACAATAGAACCGCTGAGAAACTTCTTGATTTTAAGCAGAAGCGTGCGATCGCTCGCTGTGTCATCCGTGAAGCTAAACGCACTTGTTGGCGAGACTATGTTTCCACCATCACCTCTGCTTCTTCTATGAGTGCAGTCTGGAAAAAAGTGAGGAAATTGAGTGGTAAATACTCAACTGACCCGGCTCCTGTTCTACGGGTCGCTCGTGTTGATGTAGCAAACCCTCTCGACGTTGCCATTGAACTTGGCACACATCTGGTCCGTATTTCCCGGGGGCTCCATCTATGCCCCTCGTTTCTTTCCTCAAAGTCTGCAAGAGTGTTAGTACCCTTGGACTTTTCTTCTCTCAGAGAAGAACAGTATAATGTGCCTTTTACACTTCAAGGACTAGAGGCAACACTCTCAGCTTGCCGATCATCGGCAGCTGGGCCTGACGACATTCATATTCGTATGGTACAACATTTACATCGGTCAGCCCTTGTAGTCCTCTTACACCTCTTCAATCTTATTTGGGCACAAGGAGTTCTTCCCCAGCTGTGGAAATCTGCCATTGTTCTCCCTTTCCGCAAACCGGGTACTACAGGACATGATGCCTCCCACTATCGTCCCATCGCTCTTACTAGTGCAGTTTGCAAAGTGATGGAACGTCTCGTAAATCGACGTTTGTGGTATTTAGAGATACACAACAGTCTCTCCGCTAGTCAATATGGCTTTCGTAAGGGTCGTTCTACCATAGACCCCTTACTACGCTTGGATACGTATGTTCGTAATGCCTTTGCGAATAATCACTCAGTTATTGCCATATTTTTTGACCTTGAGAAGGCATATGACACAACTTGGAGGTATAATATTTTGGCCCAGGCCCATTCCTTAGGCCTCCGAGGCAATCTACCATCCTTCCTTAAGAACTTTTTAACTGACAGACATTTCCGTGTTCGAGTCAATAATGTTCTTTCCCCGGACTTCGTCCAAGCTGAAGGTGTCCCTCAGGGATGTGTTCTAAGCACAACACTTTTTCTCCTTGCTATAAATGATTTGGCCTCTGTTCTTCCACCCAATATTTGGTCATCACTATGTTGATGACTTCGCTATTGCTTGTGCAGGCGCTGACTGTCATCTCATTGCAGTTTCTCTCCAGCATGCGGTCGACCGTGTTTCCACTTGGGCCACCACGCATGGGTTTAAATTTTCAAGTACCAAAACTCACCAAATTACTTTCACTAGACGCTCTGTCATCTCCGATCATCCTTTGTATCTCTATGGCTCCTGTATCCCCGAACGTGATACAGTCAGGTTTCTAGGCCTTCTCTTTGACCGTCGGTTATCCTGGAAACCTCACATTACCTCTCTGAAGGCAACTTGTTACAGCCGGCTAAACCTTCTTAAAACCCTTGCTCATCTTTCCTGGGGAGCTGATCGTCGAACTCTGTTTCGCCTACATTCAGTCCTCGTTTTATCGAAACTTGATTATGGTGACCAGATTTATTCCGTGGCCTCTCCTGCTACTCTCTCTAGCCTTAACTCTATCCATCACCAAGGATTACGTTTGTGCCATGGTGCTTTTCGCTCTTCCCCTGTTGAGAGCCTCTATGCAGAAGCGAATGTTCCATCCTTGTCTGATCGCCGTGATGCCCATTGCCTTCGCTACTATGTACGCTCTCACGATTTCCACAATCCTTCCATTTATAGAATGGTCACCGATATTAGTAGACATTCTTTATTCGTTCGCCGCCCGTTTGCTCCGTCCCTTTTCTCTTCGCCTACATTCACTGTTGTCTTCCCTTCAGTTACCACCTTTATATGTTCATGTAGCATCTCACTTTTCCCTATCCCCCTGGGAAGTTCCAGCTGTTCGGGTCTGTTCTTTCTCACTCCCTTGCTTGAAAGCTCAACTGCCTACGGTGGCTTCCCGCTCTCTTTTTCTTGATCACTTCTACTCCCATTCTCATGCCATCGCTGTGTACACAGATGGCTCTAAGTCTTCAGACGGCGTCGGATTCGCAGCAGTGTTTCCGGACAGCGTCGTGTGGGGGCATTTACTATCTTCGGCTAGCATTTTTACTGCTGAACTGTATGCCATTCTTGCAGCACTTATTCATATCGCTTATTCGTATCGTATCGCTTATTCGTGGCTTCTTTCTCACAAATTGCTGGAAGCTGAACGGAGATTGCTGCACTTTTGACATCATCACCGTGCTCAAGAGCATCATCCTGATTACATATATTTATTAAACTTGTCAGGATCTGTTCAAGATGCTCAATTTTTTTCTGGAAATTTGTTATAATATGAAGAAGGTCAGGCGAATCCAATGCCTCTCCGGAGGATGGCACTTCTGGGTTAGTGCTTTCTTTAACACCTATCACCTTAACAGGTACCATGGTTACATTAGTGTTCTCTGTTTCATCATTCATTGCAGGTAGGTCCTGTGCATCTGACTCATCTCCAATTTCCAGGGGGGTTACCTGTGTGGTGTCCGTCTGACTGTTGTAGTTGTGTGTATTGGGAGAAATGACAAACTCATCCCCATATTCAGGTGTAGCCATAGGTATCTGTAGTGGCAGACCACTAGTTCCACATGTGCTAGCAGGGATGTCTGTAGACAGCCTGTACCGTCTGCACAGACAGCCCATGCTGTCTGCCAGCTTAGTTCATATTTCGCGCCACTCAGGTGCTACCATCTATAGGCCTTGCCACTTCAGTATGCCCAGACATGCCTCCGCTCTCACTCACACAGCGGCCTAGCAGGAAGATACAAGGCCTCCCAGCTCTCTCTCGTGGGCATGGCCCTCCCGGGCCATGGGCACAACACAAGCCTGTGTACCCACCACAACTTAAGAATAAAGAAAGAAGCCTCCGAAGAAGATATATCATTTAACCACCCGCTACAGCTTACCAAACAAACTCGTTATATGTCTAGCTCCTCCACAGCTGGTGTGTGTGATGGCATTCTGGTATCACCAGAATCCTTTGCAGTGAGGTGGGGTTCTTGTACACTTTGCAGAGGTTCAGTCTCGGATCTGGCTGTGGTAGACTGGATGGCCTCATCCTCAGTTACCATTAAAGGACTGTTATCAGGTTTACATCGAAGGTTGTTTGGGTTCTGACTGCAGTCCTTGTGGGAAACTGTAACCCCAATTTCTTTACAGTTAATACACTTAAATTTTTGGCTGTCAGGGCCTACTGTGCATTCTCTAGTGGAATGTTTCCCAGCACACTTACCACACCAAGAATGTAGTATTCCACAGTCTACTGCAACATGGCCATAGTGCTGGCATTTGTAACACCTACATTTAGGGGGTAGGTACACTTCGATGTTTAGGAAACGTAAACCATGCACCCAGATATTCCGGGGGAGGGGCACAGGACCCACCCAACTGGCAATAATTTGGGATTTTCCTTTAAGTCTTTTAGGCTTGATGATATGCTCACTGAGAGTCAGATGGGATGGGTCCATGCAGAGAGGGTATCCAAAGATTATGATACTGACCCATTTTTTAAAGTGGCGAGTGTCTGATGGAGGTCGGAGCAGCTTAATACCCCCATAAGGTGTACTAAGTAGATCATTGATCAGTTCTGCATTCTGTTCCACAAACACAAAGTTGTGTGTGTTTTTCCTAAATTGGATCCTTGAGTTAGGATGCTTGTTTACAGCTTCCATTAGCCATGCACACTTAGCAGGCAGCGGGGTGTTGTCAGGGAAGTTCAGCTTAAAACATTCTTCCTTTGAAGAAAGACTTCTTGCAGCCTCTGTGCACCAAGGACGTTTAGTGTCACATTGTGTACGAGTCAAGTGAGTCTGACTACGTCGACGCTCTAGCCCTTTCTCACTTTTTCTCTTTTGTTTACTTTTAAAGGTCTGGAAGCTATCATCATTTCCATCACCTGTAGAAATAGGTTCCTCTATGACAATTGCCATGTTTGCCAGTGATGATATCTGGTGTAAGACTCACAACACAGAATTCCTCGCTTATTTTTCCCTTATAGCTTATGCAAGAGTAAATATTTACTATAAAGTCAGAAGTCTAAAATAGATCATATGACACAAGTGTTCAAGATCAATGAACACTTCCAATTATACTTAACCCAGATTACTACTACTTAATACGATACACACCTTACTAAAAATACGTTCAGAGACTTCTTGTGTGTTAATAATATGGTACATACAATGATATAATGGATGGTACAGGCGAGGTCTTACACCTTATCACAAATTACAAAGATGAAGAGAGAGAGAGAGAGAGAGAGAGAGAGAGAGACAAAGTAGGTAATATTGAGCATAAAATTAGAATTCTGACATATATCACATTAAACAAGAGGTTCAAATTCAATGATAACTTCCACTTGAGTCAGTTCAGGCTACTGCCACCTAATGTACCTCACTGAAATAATAATATAGCGGACATCACAATGAATGCTGAAGACAACCTCTTACCCCAACCATAGATTGTAAACAATATTACTAAAAAAAAAAAAAAAAAAAAGAAAACTAGGTAATGTTACAATGACAATGAGATAAATCACTCTGGTCGACTTGCTTGGTCCATCCTGGGTAACTCACACATTACTATGTTATACATGTATGCAAGCATAAGTGTGCAGCAGTAGATAGATGAACCAGTACCTAAACAATCTCACTTACACACGCGTTACTATGTATGACAAGTGTTACCAAGTGTACACTTTATCACTTAGAATACACTTGTGTTGATGTAAATATAGGTGGAGAAGCCAGAAGCATGGTTAAAGAAGTGCGGAGGTCAGACGTATCAAAGGAGCCAGGCAGAACCCGGGTACCGAAATGGCACCACCAGGAGGTACAGGGGCATTAGAAATGTCTGAAGAGTGGTCAAATAATGAAGCAGGGCTGGAACAGGGTGCAGTATCAGGAACGGGCCCAGGGGGGAGTAGGTTCATGGACTGGGAACTTCTTTTTGTTTTTTAGAAAAAAAAAGGGGGGGGGGACATGGAGGATTAGCTCCTATGAGGAATGAAGGGTCGGTAAATCCCCCCTCTGCGTCCAGGATGGCCCCAGCACCGCAAGTAGTGCAGATGTGGCATGGAACCTGTGCCATACCCTACCCTTCATGCCAGTAAACCAGCAATCCGGGTTAGCAACCTCACATCCGCTGAGCCACCTTGGTGGACAAAAAGAGAGGGCGGCCAGACACCTGCCACAAAGCATACCTCCTTTGGCCACTACCCCCTGGAATCCAAAAGGCAGCCTCAAGAGTTACACTTGTCACCCGAAAGACACCCAAAGCTACTCCACGGGAGACCAGAGAGGGATCGGAACATCCCCAGGTGATACTACACCACCGCCAAGGACCTCAACAGAATGGGATGGACCATAGTACCCATCACCCTACCTAGGAACTAGAATGCCTATGGGGAGAATCACAAAGGCTGAAAACAGGAAGGGGATAGGGGAGGAATGAGGAGGGATGAAAAGGCTAGGACATTCAACCTCTTTTCATTCATAACACTGACAATCATCTCTTATCATCTGTACTACATCCACCCACATTCAAACATCCCAACTTTATAAACTTTTACATAGGTCATACATAAACACAGGGTAGTAGTTACATAGGTCATACATAAACACGGTAGTAGTTACATAGGTAATACATAAACACAGGGTAATAGTTACATAGGTCATACATAAACACGGTAGTAGTTACATAGGTAATACATAAACACAGGGTAGTAGTTACATAGGTCATACATAAACACGGTAGTAGTTACATAGGTCAAACATAAACAATTATTTATACCTTAAATTATCACTATTCTTACAGTTGACTTTAATTATACAGGTATTATTTATGCTATAATAAGGCAAGTTATAAAACATACACAGTTAATAGCTTCCTGGTGGCTAAAGCTCTCGCTTCACACACGGAGGGCCCGGGTTTGATTCCCGACGGGGTGGAAACATTTCGACACGTTTCTTGACACCTGTTGTCCTGTTCACCTAGCAGCAAATAGGTACCTGGGTGTTAGTCGACTGGTGTGGGTCGCATCCTGGGGGACAAGATTGAGGACCACAATGGAAATAAATTAAGACAGTCCTCGATGACGCACTGACGTTCTTGGGTTATCCTGGGTGGCTAACCCTCCGGGGTTAAAAATCCGAAGAAAATCTTATCTTGACCAGCTGGAAGACGTCCCACCCAGTGGCTAGAACACAAAAAAACATTTATCAATATTTGAGCTTCTCTACATAAACCCACATTAACACAGGTTATAAACTCACTTGTTAGCAGCAGACTGATGAATAAAGGTAGTTGGAAAAAGACTACTTAGGCCAAGAAAAGTGTGAGAGAGAGAGTGAGACAAGTTAACACAATGTTGTGTTTCCCTCTCTTGTTGGAACACAACTCCAACACGTCTACATAAACTCTTCACAAAACTTATATACAAGGCGCTCAGTACATCTCTATAACCCTTATTTCTACTCACAATAATTATTACAGTAAATAGTAATGTTAGAAAAATAATTAGATACACAAGAAAGTGAACTTTATATACTATATTACAGAATAACAAATATTCTAGTGAAAATATATTGGAACCACAACTAATACAAAATTAAATAAATAAGTTTATTCAGGTATACACAAATACAGTTATATAGATTATCATACATAGCAACAGTTACACAGATTATCATACATAACAACATATGTATAAAGAACCTGGGATAACAGAAAAGTCAAAATGACTCATGTCCACTGGAGTCAACATGCAAGAATGGTCACACTTCCAGTACATTTCTTTAGTTAATTTCCAGATTTTACAGTAATGGAGATATCCACTATACCATAACTAAATAACAAATGCAAAGATAGCTTAAATGCTCTCAAAGCTGTTGCTGGCTACAACCCCAACTATGGTGCTAATGTTGCTGGCTACAACCCCAACTATGGTGCTAATGTTGCTGGCTACAACACCAACCATGGTGCTAATGTTGCTGGCTACAGCACCAACTATGATGTTAATGTTGCTGGCTACAGCACCAACCATGGTGCTAATGTTGCTGGCTACTACACCAACTATGATGTTAATGTTGCTGGCTACAGCACCAACTATGGTGCTAATGTTGCTGGCTACAACCCGAACTATGGTGCTAATGTTGCTGGCTACAACCCCAACTATGGTACTAATGTTGCTGGCTACAACCCCAACTATGGTGCTAATGTTGCTGGCTACAGCACCAACTATGGTGTTAATGTTGCTATCTACAGCACCAACAATGGTGTTAATGTTGCTGGCTACAGCACCAACTATGGTGCTGATAAATTAGACACATGTGCAACTCTTGGCCAAGAAGTTGCAGTGTCTGACAGGTTTGTAGATGAATGGTTCAGAGAACCGACATGTTGATAAATTAGACACATGTGCAACTCTTGTTGCACATGTGTCTAATTTATCAACATGTCGGTTCTCTGAACCATTCATCTACAAACTATGGTGCTAATGTTGCTGGCTACAACCCCAACGATGGTGCTAATGTTGCTGGCTACAACCCCAACTATGGTGCTAATGTTGCTGGCTACAACACCAACTATGGTGCTAATGTTGCTGGCTACAGCACCAACTATGGTGCTAATGTTGCTGGCTACAGCACCAACTATGGAGCTAATGTTGCTGGCTACAGCACCAACTATGGTGTTAATGTTGCTGGCTACAGCACCAACTATGGTGCTAATGTTGCTGGCTACAACCCCAACTATGGTGCTAATGTTGCTGGCTACAACCCCAACTATGGTGCTAATGTTGCTGGCTACAGCACCAACTATGGTGCTAATGTTGCTGGCCACAGCACCAACTATGGTGCTAATGTTGCTGGCTACAGCACCAACTATGGTGCTAATGTTGCTCCTACAACACCAACTATGGTGCTAATGTTGCTGGCTACAACCCCAACTATGGTGCTAATGTTGCTGGCTACAGCACCAACTATGGTGCTAATGTTGCTGCTGCAGCACCAACTATGGTGCTAATGTTGCTGGCTACAGCACCAACTATGGTGCTAATGTTGCTGGCTACAGCACCAACTATGGTGCTAATGTTGCTGGCTACAGCACCAACTATGGTGCTAATGTTGCTGCTACAACACCAACTATGGTGCTAATGTTGCTGGCTACAACCCCAACTATGGTGCTAATGTTGCTGGCTACAGCACCAACTATGGTGCTAATGTTGCTGCTGCAGCACCAACTATGGTGCTAATATTGCTGGCTACAGCACCAACTATGGTGCTAATGTTGCTGGCTACAGCACCAACTATGGTGCTAATGTTGCTGGCTACAACCCCAACTATGGTGTTAATGTTGCTGGCTACAGCACCAACTATGGTGCTAATTTTGCTGGCTACAGCACCAACTATGGTGCTAATGTTGCTGGCTACAGCACCAACTATGGTGCTAATGTTGCTGGCTACAGCACCAACTATGGTGCTAATGTTGCTGCTACAGCACCAACTATGGTGCTAATGTTGCTGGCTACAACCCCAACTATGGTGCTAATGTTGCTGGCTACAGCACCAACTATGGTGCTAATGTTGCTGCTGCAGCATCAACTATGGTGCTAATGTTGCTGGCTACAGCACCAACTATGGTGCTAATGTTGCTGCTGCAGCCCAACTATGGTGCTAATGTTGCTGGCTACAGCAACAACTATGGTGCTAATGTTGCTGGCTACAACCCCAACTATGGTGTTAATGTTGCTGGCTACAGCACCAACTATGGTGCTAATGTTGCTGGCTACAGCACCAACTATGGTGCTAATGTTGCTGGCTACAGCACCAACTATGGTGCTAATGTTGCTGGCTACAGCACCAACTATGGTGCTAATGTTGCTGCTACAGCACCAACTATGGTGCTAATGTTGCTGGCTACAACCCCAACTATGGTGCTAATGTTGCTGGCTACAGCACCAACTATGGTTCTAATGTTGCTGGCTACAACACCAACTATGGTGCTAATGTTACTGCTACAACACCAACTATGGTGCTAATGTTGCTGCTACAACACCAACTATGGTGTTAATGTTACTGCTACAACACCAACTATGGTGTTAATGTTGCTGGCTACAACACCAACTATGGTGCTAATGTTGCTGGCTACAACACCAACTATGGTGCTAATGTTACTGCTACAACACCAACTATGGTGTTAATGTTGCTGGCTACAACACCAACTATGGTGCTAATGTTGCTGGCTACAACACCAACTATGGTGCTAATGTTGCTGGCTACAGCACCAACTATGGTGCTAATGTTGCTGGCTACAGCACCAACTATGGTGCTAATGTTGCTGCTACAACACCAACTATGGTGTTAATGTTGCTGGCTACAGCACCAACTATGGTGCTAATGTTGTTGGCTACAGCACCAACTATGGTGCTAATGTTGCTGCTACAACACCAACTATGGTGCTAATGTTGCTGGCTAAAACCCCAACTATGGTGCTAATGTTGCTGGCTACAACCCCAACTATGGTGCTAATGTTGCTGACTACAACCCCAACTATGGTGTTAATGTTGTTGGCTACAGCACCAACTATGGTGCTAATGTTGCTGGCTACAACCCCAACTATGGTGCTAATGTTGCTGGCTACAGCAACAACTATGGTGCTAATGTTGCTGGCTACAACCCCAACTATGGTGTTAATGTTGCTGGCTACAGCACCAACTATGGTGTTAATGTTGCTGGCTACAGCACCAACTATGGTGTTAATGTTGCTGGCTACAACACCAACTATGGTGTTAATGTTACTGGCTACAGCACCAACTATGGTGTTAATGTTGCTGGCTACAACACCAACTATGGTGTTAATGTTGCTGGCTACAACACCAACTATGGTGCTAATGTTGCTGGCTACAACACCAACTATGGTGTTAATGTTGCTGGCTACAACACCAACTATGGTGTTAATGTTGCTGGCTACAACACCAACTATGGTGTTAATGTTGCTGGCTACAGCATCAACTATGGTGCTAATGTTGCTGGCTACAGCACCAACTATGGTGTTAATGTTACTGGCTACAGCACCAACTATGGTGTTAATGTTGCTGGCTACAGCATCATCTATGGTGTTAATGTTGCTGGCTACAACACCAACTATGGTGTTAATGTTGCTGGCTACAACCCCAACTATGGTGTTAATGTTGCTGGCTACAACACCAACTATGGTGCTAATGTTGCTGCTACAACCCCAACTATGGTGTTAATGTTGCTGGTTACAGCACCAACTATGGTGCTAATGTTGCTGGCTACAGCACCAACTATGGTGCTAATGTTGCTAGCTACAGCACCAACTACGGTGTTAATGTTGCTGCTACAACACCAACTATGGTGCTAATGTTGCTGGCTACAGCACCAACTATGGTGCTAATGTTGCTGGCTACAACACCAACTATTACCTGGAGTTTACCTGGAGAGAGTTCTGGGGGTCAACGCCCCCGCGGCCCGGTCTGTGACTAGGCCTCCTGGTGGATCAGAGCCTGATCAACCAGGCTGTTGCTGCTGGCTGCACGCAAACCAACGTACGAGCCACAGCCCGGCTGATCCGGAACTGACTTTAGGTGCTTGTCCAGTGCCAGCTTGAAGACTGCCAGGGGTCTGTTGGTAATCCTCCTTATGTGTGCTGGGAGGCAGTTGAACAGTCTCGGGCCCCTGATACTTACTGTATGGTCTCTTAACGTGCTAGTGACACCCCTGCTTTTCATTGGGGGGATGGTGCATCGTCTGCCAAGTCTTTTGCTTTCGTAGTGAGTGATTTTCGTGTGCAAGTTCGGTACTAGGCCCTCTAGGATTTTCCAGGTGTATATAATCATGTATCTCTCCCTCCTGCGTTCCAGGGAATACAGGGTGAACAGGCAAAAGGGGGGGGGGTTGGCCTGTACATTGCAGAGTCACTTGTTTGCACAGAACTGCTTAATGCCTCAAATGACGTAGTGGAAGTTTTAGCAGTAAAGGTCGAGAACCAAAACCTAGTCATTGTGGTAGTCTACAAGCCTCCGGATGCAACATCCCAGCAATTCCAGGAACAGCTGTTAAAAATTGACCACTGTCTGGAAAATCTTCCAGCTCCTGCACCCAACATCTTGCTCCTGGGGGATTTCAACTTAAGGCACCTAAAATGGAGGAATATAGCAAATAATATTGTTGCAGTAATAACACCAGGAGGCAGCTCTGATGAAAACTCACACTCACATGAGCTTTTAAATCTCTGCACAAAATTCAATTTAAACCAGCAAATAATAGAGCCTACTAGACTGGAGAATACACTAGACCTCATATTCACTAACAATGATGATCTGATAAGAAATGTCACCATATCAAAAACAATATACTCAGATCACAACATAATTGAGGTTCAGACATGTATGCGAGGAGCCCTAGACCGACAAAATGAGACTAGTCACGAGGGAGCATTCACCAAATTCAACTTCAATAACAAAAACATAAAGTGGGACCAAGTAAACCAAGTCCTAACCGATATAAGCTGGGAAGATATACTAAGCAACACAGACCCAAACTTATGCCTAGAACAGATTAACTCGGTGGCACTCGATGTATGCACAAGGCTTATTCCTCTAAGAAAAAGGAGGAGTAGATGTAAAATAGAAAGAGACAGGCGCTCCCTTTACAGGCGACGGAAAAGAATAACAGAGCGGCTAAAAGAGGTCAATATATCTGAAATGCGCAGGGAGACACTGGTCAGAGAAATAGCAAGCATCGAACTTAAGCTAAAAGAATCCTTTAGGAGTCAGGAATCGCGGGAAGAACTAAAAGCTATAAATGAAATCGAAAGAAACCCAAAGTATTTCTTCTCCTATGCCAAATCAAAATCGAGAACAACGCCCAGTATTGGGCCCCTACTTAAACAAGATGGGTCCTACACAGATGACAGCAAGGAAATGAGTGAGCTACTCAAGTCCCAATATGACTCAGTTTTTAGCAAGCCGCTAACCAGACTGAGAGTCGAAGATCAAAATGAATTTTTTATGAGAGAGCCACAAAATTTGATTAACACAAGCCTATCCGATGTTATCCTGACGCCAAATGACTTCGAACAGGCGATAAATGACATGCCCATGCACTCTGCCCCAGGGCCAGACTCATGGAAATCTGTGTTCATCAAGAACTGCAAGAAGCCCCTATCACGAGCCTTTTCCATCCTATGGAGAGGGAGCATGGACACGGGGGTCGTCCCACAGTTACTAAAAACAACAGACATAGCCCCACTCCACAAAGGGGGCAGTAAAGCAACAGCAAAGAACTACAGACCAATAGCACTAACATCCCATATCATAAAAATCTTTGAAAGGGTCCTAAGAAGCAAGATCACCACCCATCTAGAAACCCATCAGTTACACAACCCAGGGCAACATGGGTTTAGAACAGGTCGCTCCTGTCTGTCTCAACTACTGGATCACTACGACAAGGTCCTAAATGCACTAGAAGACAAAAAGAATGCAGATGTAATATATACAGACTTTGCAAAAGCCTTCGACAAGTGTGACCATGGCGTAATAGCGCACAAAATGCGCGCTAAAGGAATAACAGGAAAAGTCGGTCGATGGATCTATAATTTCCTCACTAACAGAACACAGAGAGTAGTCGTCAACAGAGTAAAGTCCGAGGCAGCTACGGTGAAAAGCTCTGTTCCACAAGGCACAGTACTAGCTCCCATCTTGTTCCTCATCCTCATATCCGACATAGACAAGGATGTCAGCCACAGCACCGTGTCTTCCTTTGCAGATGACACCCGAATCTGCATGACAGTGTCTTCCATTGCAGACACTGCAAGGCTCCAGGCGGACATCAACCAAATCTTTCAGTGGGCTGCAGAAAACAATATGAAGTTCAACGATGAGAAATTTCAATTACTCAGATATGGTAAACATGAGGAAATTAAATCTTCATCAGAGTACAAAACAAATTCTGGCCACAAAATAGAGCGAAACACCAACGTCAAAGACCTGGGAGTGATTATGTCGGAGGATCTCACCTTCAAGGACCATAACATTGTATCAATCGCATCTGCTAGAAAAATGACAGGATGGATAATGAGAACCTTCAAAACTAGGGAGGCCAAGCCCATGATGACACTCTTCAGGTCACTTGTTCTATCTAGGCTGGAATATTGCTGCACTCTAACAGCACCTTTCAAGGCAGGTGAAATTGCCGACCTAGAAAATGTACAGAGAACTTTCACGGCGCGCATAACGGAGATAAAACACCTCAATTACTGGGAGCGCTTGAGGTTTCTAAACCTGTATTCCCTGGAACGCAGGAGGGAGAGATACATGATTATATACACCTGGAAAATCCTAGAGGGACTAGTACCGAACTTGCACACGAAAATCACTCGCTACGAAAGCAAAAGACTTGGCAGACGATGCACCATCCCCCCAATGAAAAGCAGGGGTGTCACTAGCACGTTAAGAGACCATACAATAAGTGTCAGGGGCCCGAGACTGTTCAACTGCCTCCCAGCACACATAAGGGGGATTACCAACAGACCCCTGGCAGTCTTCAAGCTGGCACTGGACAAGCACCTAAAGTCAGTTCCTGATCAGCCGGGCTGTGGCTCGTACGTTGGTTTGCGTGCAGCCAGCAGCAACAGCCTGGTTGATCAGGCGCTGATCCACCAGGAGGCCTGGTCACAGACCGGGCCGCGGGGGCATTGACCCCCGAAACTCTCTCCAGGTACTACAGGTAAACAGTACTCAAAATAGCAAGGGTCACCCCGATCCACAAAGGAGGAGACCAAACAGAGTTGAATAACTATAGGCCAATATCCAACTTACACCCTCTCTCAAAAATCTTCGAAAAATTAATTCATAAACGAATCTACTCCTACCTTATCTCCCAAAACATACTCAACCCCTGCCAATTTGGATTCAGGCCTAATAAAAATACTAATGATGCTATTATACACATGCTAGAACATATTTACACTGCAATAGAGAAAAAAGAAGTCCCACTGGGGATCTTCATTGACTTACGTAAAGCTTTTGATACAGTTGACCATGACTTGCTCCACGTAAAATTGTCACACTATGGTATAAGAGGGCACTCCCTCAACTACCTCAAGTCATACCTCAGCAACAGAAGCCAATATGTGTATGCAAATGGGGCAAACTCCTCTGCACAACCAATTACAGTTGGTGTCCCACAGGGAAGTGTCCTTGGCCCTCTTCTCTTTCTCCTATACATAAATGACCTACCAAATGCTTCGCAATTACTCAAACCCACACTATTTGCAGATGACACTACATACGTCTTCTCCCACCCGAGCCCAGTCACGCTAGCCAATACTGTAAATACCGAATTACAGAAAATATCTACCTGGATGAGAACTAACAAACTTACACTAAACATTGACAAAACCTACTTCATTCAGTTTGGTAACAGAGCTACAGATGTCCCTCTTAACATAATGATAAACGGATCACCTATCACAAAGCTAACAGAGGGAAAATTCTTAGGAATCCACCTTGATAATAGACTCAAATTTCATACACATATACAACAAATTTCTAAGAAAATTTCCAAGACTGTAGGCATACTATCGAAGATACGGTACTATGCTCCACAGTCAGCCCTCCTGGCCCTATATCACTCTCTTATTTACCCCTATCTCACCTATGGAATTTGTGCATGGGGCTCAACAACAAGTAACCATCTCAGACCACTAATTACCCAACAAAAGGCTGCAGTTAGAATGATAACAAATTCTCACTATAGGCAGCACACTCCACCAATATTCAATACACTAAACCTCCTCACCATACAAAACATCCATACTTACTACTGCACCTATTACATACATAGAACACTTAACTCTGATATTAACCCTCCCCTCAAACATCTTGCCAACCTCAACAGAACACATGACCATAACACAAGGCACAGATCACTCTTTGATGTTCCTCGTGTCCATCTCACACTATGTAAAAACTCAATGCACATAAAAGGCCCTAAAATATGGAATTCATTACCTGTAAATATAAAAGAAACACTACCTGTTTATAAATTCAAGTCTCTTCTCAAAGATCACTTACTCACCCAAAACCAAATAAATACTGAATAACTGAACCTTATAAATTGTATATCTTAAATGTTTCTCACAATTATATCACATAAATGTTAAACCTAAAACCCAATCTAACTTTATTATTTTTTAAATACACTACCTAACAGAATACTCCATTCTACTGAATGTACAACAATGCATACAACCATATGACCTGTCTTTGTAATACTCACTTGTGCTTTATAGTAACCTGTTTACATTAATGTTTTATCACTGATTTCATCATTGCTTAGTTAATCTTAAGTTAATTTTAAGCCAGCCCGTAATGCTATGCATAGTATAAGTGGCTTTGCCATACTGCTCTTACCTGTATTTGTTGTACCTCTGTATGTGTGCTCAAATTTTTAAATAAATAAATAAATAAATAAATAAATTTGGCGTCAGGATAACATCGGATAGGCTTGTGTTAATCAAATTTTGTGGCTCTCTCATAAAAAATTCATTTTGATCTTCGACTCTCAGTCTGGTTAGCGGCTTGCTAAAAACTGAGTCATATTGGGACTTGAGTAGCTCACTCATTTCCTTGCTGTCATCTGTGTAGGACCAATCTTGTTTAAGTATGGTGCTACTGTTGCTGGCTACAGCACCAACTATGGTGTTAATGTTGCTGGCTACAACACCAACTATGGTGTTAATGTTGCTGGCTACAGCACCAACTATGGAGCTAATGTTGCTGGCTACAGCACCAACTATGGTGCTAATGTTGCTGGCTACAGCACCAACTATGGTGCTAATGTTGCTGGCTACAACACCAACTATGGTGTTAATGTTGCTGCTGCAGCACCAACTATGGTGCTAATGTTGCTGCTGCAGCACCAACTATGGTGCTAATGTTGCTGGCTACAACCCCAACTATGGTGTTAATGTTGCTGGCTACAGCACCAACTATGGTGTTAATGTTGCTGCTACAGCACCAACTATGGTGCTAATGTTGCTGGCTACAGCACCAACTATGGTGCTAATGTTGCTGGCTACAGCACCAACTATGGTGCTAATGTTGCTGGCTACAACACCAACTATGGTGTTAATGTTGCTGGCTACAGTACCAACTATGGTGTTAATGTTGCTGGCTACAGCACCAACTATGGTGCTAATGTTGCTGGCTACAGCACCAACTATGGTGCTAATGTTGCTGGCTACAGCACCAACTATGGTGCTAATGTTGCTGGCTACAACACCAACTATGGTGTTAATGTTGCTGGCTACAGTACCAACTATGGTGTTAATGTTGCTGGCTACAGCACCAACTATGGTGTTAATGTTGCTGGCTACAGCACCAACTATGGTGCTAATGTTGCTGGCTACAGCACCAACTATGGTGTTAATGTTGCTGCTACAGCACCAACTATGGTGCTAATGTTGCTGGCTACAGCACCAACTATGGTGTTAATGTTGCTGGCTACAGCACCAACTATGGTGCTAATGTTGCTGGCTACAGCACCAACTATGGTGCTAATGTTGCTGGCTACAGCACCAACTATGGTGCTAATGTTGCAGGCTACAGCACCAACTATGGTGTTAATGTTGTTGGCTACAGCACCAACTATGGTGCTAATGTTGCTGGCTACAACCCCAACTATGGTGTTAATGTTGCTGGCTACAGCACCAACTATGGTGCTAATGTTGCTGGCTACAACACCAACTATGGTGTTAATGTTGCTGGCTACAGCACCAACTATGGTGCTAATGTTGTTGGCTACAACACCAACTATGGTGCTAATGTTGCTGGCTACAACACCAACTATGGTGTTAATGTTGCTGGCTACAGCACCAACTATGGTGCTAATGTTGTTGGCTACAACACCAACTATGGTGCTAATGTTGCTGGCCACAACACCAACTATGGTGCTAATGTGAGAATCGTGAGAATGATGTACATAGCCTATGTTAGGTCTTTGATTGATTATGCTGCTCCCATGTTGATATTAGCTAGAGAAAGTTCTCTCTGGCCCTTGGAGTTAATGCAGAATGAAGCTCTCAGAATTCTTGGTTGTCCCAAATCTACAAAGGTTCTTAATATGAGGAAGGAGCTTGGTATTTCTAGTATCAGTGATAGGAGTGTTGAGATTAACACTGTACTCGGTATTAGAATGTTAAGAAATGAACCAGACATTGTCACAATGAATCTTACTGTCTAGAGGTAAATACACACAGATCTAAATGGATCAACTGCATCAACTGTATCACTGTAGGCAACAAGAGCATTTCACCCCTCCATGGAAGATGTGTTCATTTAATGTCACATACCTGCAAGTCCCTCCCAAGAAGCATTGCTAGTAACCCCTTCCTTAAATCACTTGTTAAAGCAACTGCTCAAGAAGAAATTTCTGGCCTAGCTGGTAGTAATAAGTTATCACAAGTTATATACACTGATGGATCTAAACAGGAGTCTTCTGGCAGGGCTGCATCTGCTCTTGTTGCCACCTCCCTAGTTAAGAACCATAATAAACTTGTTGAACTAGGCATAAGAATTAACAACTGGGCGTCTACACTGCAAACTGAATTGTTTGCAATCCTAATGGTGCTAAAGCTAACCTGTGACACTGAGCTTGACTCCATCATCATTACTGATTCTATGTCATCATTGAAGGCTCTTGACTCATATAATGACTTCAACAACATGCTCATTGGAGAAGCCAGGTATAGATACTAAAAAATCAGGGACAAAGGAATTAATGTACAGTTGCTATGGATCCCATCACACATTGGATTACCCCTTCATGATAAAGTTGATATGTTAGCCAAGAAGAGTACCCAGAAGGAGAATGTAAATATAACTTTGGTATATCTGTGTCTAGCATAAGGAATAATATTAGGAGAGAAGTAAATAATGAAAATTTATGTTATAGGAATGCAGTTAGAAGCCTGAGTAGATCTATAACCCACTATGATAACATGATGATGACTGATGTTGTAGTGGCCAGGCTTAGGCTTGGTTACAAGTAGTGACTGATGTTGTAGTGGCCAGGCTTAGGCTTGGTTACAAGTACTGACTGATGTTGTAGTGGTCAGGCTTAGGCTTGGTTACAAGTACTGACTGATGTTGTAGTGGTTAGGCTTAGGCTTGGTTACAAGTACTGACTGATGTAGTGGCCAGTCTTAGGCTTGGTTATAAGTACTTCTGGCAGTTTGGGAGACACACAGATGGTGGTCAAACTAAATGTAAATTATGTGATCAGGCATATGGTCACTGTCTTGAACACTATGTGCTTAATTGTCCACTTATTGAGGAATACCTACGTGACATATCAAGATATCTTATTAATGAAAATAAGATACCAGATACACTAAGCAAATTTCCTAAATTTGCTTGTAACAGATAAGTGAACTGTAGATATGTAGATATAAATCCATATGTATTCCTGTTAACCCTTTGGGGCCTAGTTCCTAGGCCTTTTGTGTATCCATATGCTCTCGCGCTACCGTCCACAGGATGGATATTACCTGGAGTTTACCTGGAGAGAGTTTCGGGGGTCAATGCCCCCGCGGCCCGGTCTGTGACCAGGCCTCCTGGTGGATCAGCGCCTGATCAACCAGGCTGTTGCTGCTGGCTGCACGCAAACCAACGTACGAGACACAGCCCAGCTGATCAGGAACTGACTTTAGGTGCTTGTCCAGTGCCAGCTTGAAGACTGCCAGGGGTCTGTTGGTAATCCCCCTTATGTGTGCTGGGAGGCAGTTGAACAGTCTCGGGCCCCTGACACTTATTGTATGGTCTCTTAACCTGCTAGTGACACCCCTGCTTTTCATTGGGGGGATGGTGCATCGTCTGCCAAGTCTTTTGCTTTCGTAGTGAGTGATTTTCGTGTGCAAGTTCGGTACTAGTCCCTCTAGGATTTTCCAGGTGTATATAATCATGTATCTCTCCCTCCTGCGTTCCAGGGAATACAGGTTTAGAAACCTCAAGCGCTCCCAGTAATTGAGGTGTTTTATCTCCGTTATGCGCGCCGTGAAGGTTCTCTGTACATTTTCTAGGTCGGCAATTTATGAGGTGCACAATAAACTAGCCACTTCGGTGGCAAAATCTAAATCTGGGGATATTTGCAAATAATTTACAGATTACAACAACAACAATAATAATAATAATAATAATAATAATAATAATAATAATAATAATAATAATAATAATAATAATTGTGGAAAATTGCATTTATCTGTAACTCATTATGTACATAACAATAAATGAACATAGATAATTATTATTTATCAGTTAGACAAGTAGGAATTTGGGACACCTAGGTCGCAGAAAATGTCCCCCTTCGATACCTACCACTGTCATATCCACAAGTTGCTCTGGACCTATTAATCATAAATGATTTGTATCACCAGGAATGCTGGTAAATATATAAATTTGTGGACTGTATATTAAAAATAATAAATGATTATACACATATATACACATTTATACAACAGAAGGAGAATATATCTTAATCATAACACTCACCAATTTGACTGGAGATTAATGTGTCATGTACAGGACCCCCCCTTTTGCCTACATTTATGAAGAATTTACTGGCCAGATATTAAACATAATTTAGACAGCTTATCTGAGGTTCCTGGAGTTGTCCTGTCCTGTCGCCTTATTCTCAAATTATGCAGGAATGCACATCCAACAATTTCTCCTTCTATTTGAGAGGTGTCAGCCCGATTTTAACCTCTAGAGCACGAAAAATTCTTCCCATTATTCACAATGTGTTATTCAATTCAAACAAAATGGCGACTCTCCCTTCTCCCCCAGGCTCAGTTTCCCATTTTCTATGACATAAATGTTATTAAATACAGTATGGCCATCTATATATATATATATATATATATATATATATATATATATATATATATATATATATATATATATATATATATATATAAATACTGAATTTCTGGAAATTATATACAGTATTTTCCACAATAATAAATACTGATAATACTTTCTCAATTAAAAATTTGCCATCGTTCTGCATTACACTTCAATAAAATAATGATGGTACATGACATTACCTGGTTACCTGGAGGTTACCTGGAGGTTACCTGGAGGTTATTCCAGGGATCAACGCCCCCGGGGCCCGGTCCATGACCAGGCCTCCCGATGGATCAGGGCCTGATCAACCTAGCTTATCTTTTAATTAAACTGCATTTATTTCTTACACTTGAGTTACAGAACCATGCGCATAGTAAATAGGTAAGGACATAGACAAGAAACACATAATAAGGACAGTCATAAAATTTTCACAATAAATATTTATCACACGTTAATATATGTAATACACGAGGATTTACTTCACTGCACCTGACACAAGGCTAGTACATACATGGTTAAGGATGTTTTGGATGGTGTCGATCATTATAAATGACATCAGCAAAGGTAATCATATAATGATCGGACTGCCTAGACATATCATTTAGTAAAGCTATTCTAGTCTAGGAGATCTGCCGGGATGGATCCCGGCCCGGGTCTCTTCCAATTTGGTGATCCGGCATTGGTTCCCCGGGTAGGGTAGTGTCGTTTATCTTTTTTCTTACTTGGGTGGCAGTCCTTCGGTGGGAAGAGGGCTTCCTCTCCGGTTCTTCGGACATTTGCCGTCCCAGCAGTCAGTTTGCTCTAATGGTGGTCACTGTGGGGTGCAACGGAGGTCCTCGGCAGAAGGCCTTCACAGCGACTTCAGCCGGGGGGTGGGGGGGGGGCGGTTGACTTGCATTGACTGGGAGTAGAATTTCCAAGTCTCTGATGGCTAGGTACACTAGATGTACTGCCTCATCCTCCCGGGCCTGTCCCACGGGGAAGGGGCATCGTAGTCTGGCAGTCTAGCAGGGGCTGGAGTGCAATCAAATTAATGAATTTAGAGACAACTCACGCAGAAATGTTCAAAAAATGGCAAAGTATTTTATCCACAGTGGTATATTACAGACCATTCTGGAGAAATACCCTGACTTTGCTAGCTGTAAATAATGCATTACCATGTATGTGTGTGTGTGTGCGTGTGTGTGACTCAATCAATATTTGCACCAATAACTCACTACAGTTGTGACCGGGTGTGGAAGTGTGAATTGCTCATTACTCTATAATTTGTTCATGATTGTAGCCATGTATAAACGTACGTAACCATTCTTACAGGATTCATTACCTTTGTAACTTGTGAGCTCATTACCTTTGTACCTAGTTCAGCTATCAAAACTTTGGGGGCCCAGTGCCTGGACCCATTACGTACCTCTGTAATCTGTAAATACCTTTGTAACTTGTCATGATTGTGACCAGACCTACCTGGAGTTCATTACCTTTGTAAATTGTGACTTCATTACCTTTGTAAACTGTGAGTTCATTACCTTTGTAACTTGCTCAGCTATCAAAACTTTGAGGCCCAGTCCCTGGACCCATTATGTACCTCTGTAATCTTTTGACTACCGCCCACAGGATGGGTATGAGGTGCATAATAAAGATATTAAACTAAAAAAAAAAAACTAACGGGTAGTATACAAGGGGCTTCAGAACCCTCTGGTCACAGAGGGCACGGTACTCTTTTCTTGCCCGTTCAACAATCCATGCAGTGGTGGGATACCCTAAGCGTAGGCGATGGATATTCTCCCGCAGTTCCCTTCTCTGCATCCGATTACTTGGAAGGGGTGCCCTGTGAGTTGCCTTGTCATATCAACGGCGGCTCCGTGAATCCCCAGGGTCAGGAAGTGAGTGCCTGGCTGCCCAAAGCATAGTCTGGCTGTGTCCGATGGAGATTGTGACCTGTGGCTGTGCCTCCAACGTGGCGGTCTTAGCGGCCTCATTTGCTGCATCATTGCCGGGGATACCCACATGGCTCAGGATTTTGTAAAGCATTAATTAGAATATTGAATAAGGTGGGACTGAGGACATCTGTCAGTGAAGCTCCTAATTCAGAGTCTTTAGTTTCACTTCTATGTCACTAGAACAACACAAGACTTCTTTGGACAGGTAGACTTGAATCCAGCGGAGATGCCATTCTCCTAGCAACGAACAACAAAACACCTTTCATCCGTGAACTGCTTACAGAGTCAAACGCAATGTTCGCGGTTTTCACAGAGACCCACATAAAGGATCACCTTGACAATGAAATATGGATCCCGGGTTATAAACTATACAAATGCGACAGAGTGAACAGGCAAAGGGTGAGGGGGTTGACCTGTACGTTAGTCACTGATAAACTCGGAACTAATGAATGCCTCAAATGATGTAGTTGAAGTCCTGACAGTAAAGACCGAGAACCAAAACCTGGTCATTGTGGTTGTATACAAGCCTCCGGATGCAACTTCCCAACAATTCCAGGAACAGCTTTTGAAAATAGACCAGTCTGGAAAATCTTCCAGCTCCTGCCCCAAACATCTTACTCCTGGGGGATTGCAACATAAGGCACCTAAAATGGAGGCACATAGGAAATAATGCTGTAGCAAAGATAATCCCAGGAGGCAGCTCAGATGAAAACTTGCACAAACACGAGCTTTTAAATTTCTGCACCAAATTCACCGTAAACCAGCAAATAATAGAGCCAACAAGACTGGAGAATACACTGGATCTCATCTTCACTAACAATGATGATCTGATGAGAAATATTATCATATTAAAGACAATATGCTCAGATAAAACACCCCAGTCACTTGGAACGCTTAAACTGTGCTCCCTAGAATGCAGGCGGGAGAGATACGTGATTATATAAACTTGGAAAATCTTAAGAGGGACTAGTATCAAACTTGCACATGAAAATCACTCCCTATAAAAGCAAAACACTCAGCAAACGATGCAACATCCCCCCAATAAAAAGCAGGGGGGGGGCACTAGCAGGCCCGGTGGCCTGGTGGCTAAAGCTCCCGCTTCACACACGGAGGGCCCGGGTTCGATTCCCGGCGGGTGGAAACATTTCGACACGTTTCCTTACACCTGTTGTCCTGTTCACCTAGCAGCAAATAGGTACCTGGGTGTTAGTCGACTGGTGTGGGTCGCATCCTGGGGGACAAGATTAAGGACCCCAATGGAAATAAGTTAGACAGTCCTCGATGACACACTGACTTTCTTGGGTTATCCTGGGTGGCTAACCCTCCGGGGTTAAAAATCCGAACGAAATCTTATCTTATCTTATCTTATAAGAGACAACACAATAAGTGTCAGGGGCCCGAGACTGTTCAACTGCCTCCCAGCATAAATAAGGGGGATTACCAATAGACCCCTGGCTGTCTTTAAGAAGGCACTGGACAGGCACCCAATAAGTAAAATTGGTCAATTAACAAAAACTCATTTAGCCCTTAAACTGTCCAAATATAGATCTACGTTTTTTTCCTATTATAAGTTTAAAGATATTATTTTTTTCATTTATGTTAATGTAAAAATTAACGATTTTGTATCAAAAGACCCTTAGAAAACTTACCTAACCTTATCATAACAAGCGAAATTTAATTTAGCCTAATCCAACTAAATATATTTTATATAAGTTTACAATAATTTAATAATAAACACAATGAAATATATTTTTTCACTATTACTGCATACACAAGTTTTCGCTTGCCTTATCCGGCAAGAAGAGCGTTGCTATTTAAGCTAAAATCACAAGTTTTACCTATGTACCCCATACCCAGACTGTGAAGGGGTACCTGTTTATCAATATTTACATATTTTAAATACATAAATCCTGAAATTCTCGAATTTCATAGATCCATATCAGGATTTCAAAATTATATACTGGGGTGTTTCCCAGCGAACTCTTTATCAGTGCTACGGTCTAACTTTATTTATTTTGCTTAATATTTATAATTTTGATAATGTACTGCTGTTACACCATTATCTTATGTAAAACTTATATTATTATAAATTATATTGAAAATTGTTTTATAAATTTTGATAGAAATATTTACAGAACAATTTATGTTAATAATATAAATGCACTTAGAAAACAATGACTATATTCCAAGGGGAAGCTATGTTCACTTCCTTGGATCAAAAACCTGCCCGTCACTGGAATTAAGGAGTCTTCCTTCAGGAGAAAATATTTATTTTAAGATCAAGTGAAGTTACTAGATTTTTTTTAGATTTGACCACCAAAGTGGCAAGTTCATTGTGCACCTCATAACCATCCTGTGGAAGGTAGTGCAAAAACATATGAACGATTGGTTAACGAGGGATGTGGTGTCTCTTCCGGTTAGCCGGGGCGGCCTGGGGTTAATGAATCTGCATAATAGACTGTTAGGCATGTATGTCAAGCATAGCTACTTGAGGGAGGGTAGAATGGCGGGCACAGGTTTGACCTGGATAAGAAGGGACTTGGTACGTTGGTTGAACGGCACGGACGTAGAGAGATGTGAGGACATGTTGACGATGCTAATTTATACAAGAGATCCAAGCAAGATCAAGATTGGCAAACTGGCACTGGTAGAGGGCAGGGAGGTAGTGGCCAAGGTGGAAGAAATATATCCAATGTATGCATGGAAGGACATATGGGGTCGTTTAAAAGCGTTACGGTTACGGGCCAAGGTCAGAGAGATAATGTTTAAATTTTTACATAATATACTGCCGTCTGGGGAAATGTTAGCGAATAGGCGCGTGCAGGAGGGGGGGGGGGCAGTGTTGTGTGTGTGGGGATCTTGATACGGTCTTTCATGCAGTTTATTTCTGTACGAGATTGGAACCCGTAAGGTTGTGGTTTAGTAGGGTTTTACAAATAGTGGGTGGGGGTGGGATTTTTTTTTGTTTATTTTATTTAAAACCAATACAGTTTAACATAAAAATAAAGAAACAGTATGTATCTCAATCAAATTAACTGACAAACGGATTGCACCTACATGCTCGCAAGATACTGCTGCCAAACATACAACTAAGAACTTACGGCAAGAACATAACTAAAAAAAATATATGTCACAGGGTCGTGAATTGACATATATACACATTCATTGATGCAAAACCTTGCATATATATAAATTGTACATATAACATGACATCTGACAAAGGCTCAATACACTTGAACATAAAATATACAAAGAAGTTATATTAGTTAAATCCCATCCTTCGCATTAATCAAAAAACCAAAACCTAACATCATAATCTTACTAGAACATCTACATACGTATCCCTAACAATACAGCTTTACATATACCAACATACGAATATACACAAAAAGAATACAGCTTATAACACAAAAACTGAAGCGCTATACTGTTACATTAAACCCATATACATAATCTCAGACACAAATGGACTACGTCACTAAACTGTCTAGATATGTCTGTATACCATACAGACTAAAACTTAACATCAAGAACTTAGCATTGACACCAAACCGGTATCAGAGTACAGACCATAATTATAAACTTTAAAAAGAATCGAATCATACATATATACAGTATTACATAACGTCTGACCCATGACAAAGGCTCAATACAATAGAAAGGGATATATATATATATATATATATATATATATATATATATATATATATATATATATATATATATATATATATATATATATATATATATATATATATACACACACACATACACACACACCCACACACACACGTACACACAGACAGTTTCACAAATGTGGAAAATACTGTATATATTTTCCAGAAATTCAGTATTTATATGTAAATAGATGGCCATACTGTATTTAATAATATTTATGTCATAGAAAACGGAAAGCCTGCATCTGCGCAGACGGGAGTCGCCATCTTGGTTTTGAATTGGATACAACGTTAATATAATGGGAAGAATTTTTCGTGCTCTAGAGGTTAAAATTGTGTTGACACCTCTCAAATAGGAGGCGAAATTGTTGGATGTGCATTCCTGCGTAACTTGAGATATCAGACGACTGGACAAGACAGCTCCAGGAACCTCAGATAAGCTCTCTAGATTTGTGTATAATTCTGGCCAGTGTTTTCATAAATTTAGTTAGTGAGGTTTTTCTGAGTATGATACAACTTAATATCCAGTCAAATTGGTGAGTGATATTAAGATATATTTTCCTTCTGTTATGTATATGTGAATTTATATATTATTGTTTAATATACAGTCCACAAATTTATATATTTACCAGTATTCCTGGTGTTTGTATATTTCATTTAATTAATAGGTCCAGAGCAACTTGTGGTTATGACAGTGGTAGGTATCGAAGGGGGACATTTTTTGCGACCTAGGTGTCCCAAATTCCTACTTGTCTATGTAACATTGATAAATAATAATTATCTTTGTTATCATTTACTGTTATGTACATAATTAGTTACATTCAGATAAATGCAATTTTCCACAACAAAATCACATTAATCAGATGCACTGTATGCACAAAGCAAAACAGTACCTAAGTATATCTCATCATGCAAAAACTCAGCACGTAACATAAATACAAACTAAAACACACTTCATGTCGCAAAGAACTTACTACTCAAGAATCGTGTCATACAAGACTGATACACATCAAAATTATACATAAAAAAATCTACTATATTATACCTACATTCTGAAAAGTGTTATATCTAACATAACGAGACCTTGAGCTCTACATCCACACTTGGCTGCCATAAAGTCTCAATGAAAACCAGGAAACCATTCCAAACCCACATTCACAACACTCTCACGACCCCCCCCAGGGAGGCGAGCCCGCTGTTACCCCCTGACTCCCTCCAACCTATGAAAACCCCTTCACTCACTCATTTTCAATCACAGATTTACGAGAATCCCTAACGTTAGCATTCTATACCCTTCTGAGAAAGCCTGATCCCACCTCCTCCCATACAAATCTCTGTTATGACACATCGTACGATAGAACGTTACCGCAAGAACCTTCCTTCTCTCCTCACCATCCCCTCTCCCCCTCATCACCCATGACATATATATATATATAATCTACAATGATATAATCTAAAGCTCTTATGACACCCTCGTCTAACCCACCCATATCTAGACTTAAAGCACGCAAAACCGACACCCCACGGCCCCCCACCCTCTGTACCAACCTACTTAACCAGCACCTAACCTCCTCTAGCCCTTCACAAAAGTAAACTACATGGAACGCTGTCTCATCCCCTCCACAGATACCACACCCCCACCCTCTACAACCTGTCTGTTTCGTAGTATCTCACCAGCTGGAAGGATTCCATGCAGAAAACGAAACATCACATCACGTGCCTGAGGGTTTAACTTCATTTTACTAAATCTAAACCAAATACTCTTCCACGCATACATGGGAAACAAACCCTCAACTGGGACAATGCACCTACCTACAAGTAACCTACACAAAACCCTTATAGGAACCTTTCTCAGTTCCCTAACCAACATCACCGCCCTCAAAACGATTTCGCATTCCCTCAACTCTATTCCTCGATACCACATACCCAGCCTGTCGTGTATCCTTCCCAACTGCCCCGCGTTCACACCCTCATGCAACACTTCCCATTTAATAAACACACATTTAGCCCTCCGTCTCAAATCCATCAAACCCAACCCACCCTGACTTACAGGTAACATTACAACTTCCCTCCATAACCAATCACAACGTGAACCCCACAAAAATTTGTACACCCGTCTTAGAATCCCTGCAATCGCTGTCCCTGTAATTGGGAACACAGCTGCAACATGCCAAATCTTACTATACAATAAAATGTTTACGACTATCACTTGCTGTATAAGAGTTAGGTGCTGAGGTCTCAGAACACCTAGACGCCCCACGATCCTTTCCAATAACCTATCCGAGTTTTCCTCCCGCGCCGCAACCATGTCATCCTTATAAATAATGCCACAAATCTTTAAAGACACCGCCCATTCTTTAACAACATTACATCTCCCCCCCACACCCCCCACCCAAGAACCCAACCCCATGGACCTTGACTTCGCACTATTTACCTGCATACCCGTGGCACTTCCAAATAATTGCACAACCTCGTCCAACACTCCCATTGACATCCCTTCACGAATGAGAACCGTGATGCCGTCAACATATCCAATTAAACCCGGCCAGGCCCTCCCATCCCCCAGACTTCCCTCACATGGCGTACATAAGCTTCAGTCAACCATTCTATAAAAGGGGTCCTGGAAACACGCAAACAATATTTGGGACATATGCATCCCTGTCTAAGGCCTCTACCCATTGCAATTTCCCTCCCCATACACCCTGCATAATGCACCGTCCCATACGTCTCAAAAACTTTCCTTATATCCGCCTCATCTGCCTCAACCGTGGTCAGGCAGCGAATAAGGGGTGGGATTAGTGTCTTAAGAGCTTTAAGTTTAGATGTGGGGGGAGGGGGTCGGAACACCGGTACAGAATGCAATCGGATATTTAGTGACGGATTTTGTATACACATCATGGATATATAGGTATTTATCTGTGAGGGAGAGAATCAGAGCACTGGTAGCGATTTTTTATGGTACACAGCAGCGAAATACATTACAGGAAACAGATGGTTTTTATTATTTTCGGAGGGATATTGCAGATTCCATGTCAGAGGGTACACGAGGCTGGCTTGAATATGGGTGTGTGGAGGTGACATACGATTGGTACAGGTGCGGTATAATGTATAAATGCTAGGTATGATAAGATAAGATAAGATAAGATTTCGTTCGGATTTTTAACCCTGGAGGGTTAGCCACCCAGGATAACCCAAGAAAGTCAGTGCGTCATCGAGGACTGTCTAACTTATTTCCATTGGGGTTCTTAATCTTGTCCCCCAGGATGCAACCCACACCAGTCGACTAACACCTGGAGTTTACCTGGAGTTACCTGGAGAGAGTTTCGGGGGTCAACGCCCCCGCGGCCCAGTCTGTGACCAGGCCTCCTGGTGGATCAGCGCCTGATCAACCAGGCTGTTGCTGCTGGCTGCACGCAAACCAACGTACGAGCCACAGCCCGGCTGATCAGGAACTGACTTTAGGTGCTTGTCCAGTGCCAGCTTGAAGACTGCCAGGGGTCTGTTGGTAATCCCCCTTATGTGTGCTGGGAGGCAGTTGAACAGTCTCGGGCCCCTGACACTTATTGTATGGTCTCTTAACGTGCTAGTGACACCCCTGCTTTTCATTGGGGGGATGGTGCATCGTCTGCCAAGTCTTTTGCTTTCGTAGTGAGTGATTTTCGTGTGCAAGTTCGGTACTAGTCCCTCTAGGATTTTCCAGGTGTATATAATCATGTATCTCTCCCTCCTGCGTTCCAGGGAATACAGGTTTAGAAACCTCAAGCGCTCCCAGTAATTGAGGTGTTTTATCTCCGTTATGCGCGCCGTGAAAGTTCTCTGTACATTTTCTAGGTCGGCAATTTCACCTGCCTTGAAAGGTGCTGTTAGAGTGCAGCAATATTCCAGCCTAGATAGAACAAGTGACCTGAAGAGTGTCATCATGGGCTTGGCCTCCCTAGTTTTGAAGGTTCTCATTATCCATCCTGTCATTTTTCTAGCAGATGCGATTGATACAATGTTATGGTCCTTGAAGGTGAGATCCTCCGACATAATCACTCCCAGGTCTTTGACGTTGGTGTTTCGCTCTATTTTGTGGCCAGAATTTGTTTTGTACTCTGATGAAGATTTAATTTCCTCATGTTTACCATATCTGAGTAATTGAAATTTCTCATCGTTGAACTTCATATTGTTTTCTGCAGCCCACTGAAAGATTTGGTTGATGTCCGCCTGGAGCTTTGCAGTGTCTGCAATGGAAGACACTGTCATGCAGATTCGGGTGTCATCTGCAAAGGAAGACACGGTGCTGTGGCTGACATCCTTGTCTATGTCGGATATGAGGATGAGGAACAGGATGGGAGCTAGTACTGTGCCTTGTGGAACAGAGCTTTTCACCGTAGCTGCCTCGGACTTTACTCTGTTGATGACTACTCTCTGTGTTCTGTTAGTGAGGAAATTATAGATCCATCGACCGACTTTTCCTGTTATTCCTTTAGCGCGCATTTTGTGCGCTATTACGCCATGGTCACACTTGTCGAAGGCTTTTGCAAAGTCTGTATATATTACATCTGCATTCTTTTTGTCTTCTAGTGCATTTAGGACCTTGTCGTAGTGATCCAGTAGTTGAGACAGACAGGAGCGACCTGTTCTAAACCCATGTTGCCCTGGGTTGTGTAACTGATGGGTTTCTAGATGGGTGGTGATCTTGCTTCTTAGGACCCTTTCAAAGATTTTTATGATATGGGATGTTAGTGCTATTGGTCTGTAGTTCTTTGCTGTTGCTTTACTGCCCCCTTTGTGGAGTGGGGCTATGTCTGTTGTTTTTAGTAACTGAGGGACGACCCCCGTGTCCATGCTCCCTCTCCATAGGATGGAAAAGGCTCGTGATAGGGGCTTCTTGCAGTTCTTGATGAACACAGAGTTCCATGAGTCTGGCCCTGGGGCAGAGTGCATGGGCATGTCATTTATCGCCTGTTCGAAGTCATTTGGCGTCAGGATAACATCGGATAGGCTTGTGTTAATCAAATTTTGTGGCTCTCTCATAAAAAATTCATTTTGATCTTCGACTCTCAGTCTGGTTAGCGGCTTGCTAAAAACTGAGTCATATTGGGACTTGAGTAGCTCACTCATTTCCTTGTTGTCATCTGTGTAGGACCCATCTTGTTTAAGTAGGGGCCCAATACTGGACGTTGTTCTCGATTTTGATTTGGCATAGGAGAAGAAATACTTTGGGTTTCTTTCGATTTCATTTATGGCTTTTAGTTCTTCCCGCGATTCCTGACTCCTAAAGGATTCTTTTAGCTTAAGTTCGATGCTTGCTATTTCTCTGACCAGTGTCTCCCTACGCATTTCAGATATATTGACCTCTTTTAGCCGCTCTGTTATTCTTTTCCGTCGCCTGTAAAGGGAGCGCCTGTCTCTTTCTATTTTACATCTACTCCTCCTTTTTCTTAGAGGAATAAGCCTTGTGCATACATCGAGTGCCACCGAGTTAATCTGTTCTAGGCATAAGTTTGGGTCTGTGTTGCTTAGTATATCTTCCCAGCTTATATCGGTTAGGACTTGGTTTACTTGGTCCCACTTTATGTTTTTGTTATTGAAGTTGAATTTGGTGAATGCTCCCTCGTGACTAGTCTCATTTTGTCAGTCTGGGGCTCCACGCATACATGTCTGAACCTCAATTATGTTGTGATCTGAGTATATTGTTTTTGATATGGTGACATTTCTTATCAGATCATCATTGTTAGTGAAGATGAGGTCTAGTGTATTCTCCAGTCTAGTAGGCTCTATTATTTGCTGGTTTAAATTGAATTTTGTGCAGAGATTTAAAATTTCGTGTGAGTGTGAGTTTTCATCAGAGCTGCCTCCTGGTGTTATTACTGCAACAATATTATTTGCTATATTCCTCCATTTTATGTGCCTTAAGTTGAAATCCCCCAGGAGCAAGATGTTGGGTGCAGGAGCTGGAAGATTTTCCAGACAGTGGTCAATTTTTAACAGCTGTTCCTGGAATTGCTGGGATGTTGCATCCGGAGGCTTGTAGACTACCACAATGACTAGGTTTTGGTTCTCGACCTTTACTGCTAAAACTTCCACTACGTCATTTGAGGCATTAAGCAGTTCTGTGCAAACAAGTGACTCTGCAATGTACAGGCCAACCCCCCCCCCCCTTTTGCCTGTTCACTCTGTCACATCTGTATAGGTTGTAACCTGGGATCCATATTTCGTTGTCCAAGTGATCCTTTATGTGGGTCTCAGTGAAAGCCGCGAACATTGCCTTTGCCTCTGCAAGCAGTCCACGGATGAAAGGTATTTTGTTGTTTGTTGCTGGCTTTAGACCCTGTATATTTGCAAAGAAGAATGTTATCGGACTGGTGGTATTGTTGGTACTGGGGGGGGATTTTTTTTCCGGCATTAGTATCTGTATCTGTTGGTTTGGAGTGGAGGCCATCGACTGTGGTTCCACTCCAGGAATGACTGGATTTGGTGTACGATTTCTGCCATTTCCTGCCAGTTTTTTTTCCTTCCTGGCACTAAAAAACCTCTCCCTCTTGAGTGGCTGTGGCTACCCAGGTTTTCCCATGGCCTGGATGTTTTGTATCTTTTTGTCCCCTTTAGATGGTATGCCTGGCAATTTAAGTTATAGCACAGTCTTTCCTGTACTGAAGAGGTACACATTTCAGGGTGAAAAAGCTTACAGGAAGGGAGTTTGCATTTTCCTGTTGTCATATGGGCATGACATTTTCTAGGGTGGTCATAGTTGCATGTCCCATCTGTTTTTCCAGATTTCCCATGCCAGCAGATACCAAGTGCATAGTATGTGCACAGGCTTGGTTTCCGTTTGCCTTGGGTTTCTGTGACTGTATTCCCTGTTGGTGCATGTTTCCCTGTCTTACTCCTATCCTCCCTAGCACCAACAATGGAGCTCCCACCAGTTGTTTTTGGTAATTTATCCTCACTATTGCTATTGGAGTCCTCTTGTTTGCTATTTCCTGCGGTATTTCTAGTTTGCAATATTGGTTTTATCTTATCTTTGACTACACTTGTTTCCCTACCCAGGTACCTATTTGCTGCTAGGTGAACAGGACAACAGGTGTAAGGAAACGTGTCGAAATGTTCCCACCCGCCGGGAATCGAACCCGGGCCCTCCGTGTGTGAAGCGGGAGCTTTAGCCACCAGGCCACCGGGCCTGATAACGTTTTACTCATACACATATATATAATATTACTTGGATACTATTTTTTTGTTCTTACATTGATGTGGGTTAAGGGAGTGGATCTCTTGCAAAGCAAACTCGTGCATTGCATGACAGGTGTTATGTAAAAGCACCTCGTGCAACTTATATATATATAGTTTTTCATTTTATACTTTCCTTGTATTAGCCATGTGGCTGATACCTGGTAACGTTCTGCTTGGGGTCTCGTGGGATACAAGTTTGGAATATGACTAGATATGAAAGTTAACAATGTGTGTTTCTGTACGTAGTCCTATTACCCATATTTGATCACTGTTGTGGATGCGATGATTAGTGTAACGTTTTTCCTTTAACAGTTTAGTGGATGTATCACTCGTTTTCTTGTGTGTATTTTGTTTATATAATCTTCAATAATGTGTGTGTGTATATCAGGTTTGAATGTGTGGTGTGTGTATGTTGCATAATGTTACTTGTTATAGCAATTCAGAATTATCTCATGCTATTAAGTGGAACCCTTTCTGTATTGTACTGAATATTTTTTTTTTTTTATTCGCCGGTATTCTCCCGGCCCGGGTCTTTTCCAAGTAGTGGTGACCCGGCCTTGGCTCCCTATCTGGGGAGTGTCTCGAGACTTAAGTCTCCCATGGGAGGAGGTAAAAGTACCTCCTCATCTTTGGGACAAACTGTCCCCAGGCCTAGCCACATTCCCCGCCCTCACGGGGCTCGTAGGGAGAAGCTAGGCCTCTGGTCTGCCATCTACCCCGCCCTAAAAGGGCTCGTGGGGATGGCAGTCTTATGAGCTGCAGATGGTAGCAAGCTCAGACTCCTTTCCGGACCTATTAATTAAATGAAATATACATACACCAGGAATACTGGTAAATATATAAATTTGTGGACTGTATATTAAAAAAGGATAATATATAAATTCACATATACATAACAGAAGGAAAATATATCTTAATATCACTCACCAATTTGACTGGATATTAAGTTGTATCATACTCAGAAAAACCTCACTAACTAAATTTATGAAAACACTGGCCAGAATTATACACAAATCTAGAGAGCTTATCTGAGGTTCATGGAGCTGTCTTGTCCAGTCCTCTGATATCTCAAGTTATGCAGGAATGCACATCCAGCAATTTCGCCTCCTATTTGAGAGGTGTCAATACAATTTTAACCTCTAGAGCACGAAAAAGTCTTCCCATTATATTAACATTGTATCCAATTAAAAACCAAGATGGTGAGTCTCCTACGCAGACGCAGGCTTTCCGTTTTCTATGACATAAATATTATTAAATACAGTATGGCCATCTATTTACATATAAATACTGAATTTCTGGAAAATATATACAGTATTTTCCACATAATGCATAGGGGACGGGCGACAATTTATGTCAACATAAAGTTAACTGTTCTAGCGTATATATTGATAATGGTAATTATAGTTTCTGTTAATGAAATGAAATGTGATACTTTGTTTATTTAATGTATTGTATTGTTTTAAGTAAATAAAAAAAAAACTAATATGGTTAGGTATGAACTGTCTTATAATAACATGATACTGCATAATTTTGTTTAATGTAGTGTTTTCAAACCATATACATATCTGTATATTGGGGAAAAGTGTTTTCGTTACAATGTAAGTTTTTTTTTTTTTATTTATTTAAAAAACACAATACACATCATACATGTATGCTATACTTAGGTTACATAAACAAAGAAACGTGATCCATTAAATAATAAAAACAAACAACTTCACATTCCTTATCCCAGCACTAAACTTATACATAAGAAAAACACGTTCAACTGTAAATGCTTGATTCCCCCTCCAAAGTGCCCAACCAGCACACACAACATACATGTAACTAAAAACAGCCCACACCTGAACATACAGGTGGGTTTATTATATCCATAAAATACAGCCAGTATCTTACAACACAAAAGGCAATATAATCCAAAGAATGTCACACTTATTTACATTATATATGAAACTTTATAAACAAAGACATTCTCATATAATCCAATTCGTTGCACACTCATTAATATTGTATATTAAACTTTATACACAAAGACATAATACTAAACACCTCAAAAATTACAATATAATAAAGGTGACAAAATAGCCATTTCCACACCTTACCACAGAGAAACTAAACACACTATTAAAATAACAAAGATACACACTTATGTTACATAGCACATTATTATTAGTGTGTTAACAATGTTTTGAGTGTTCCCTCTTGTAGTTGTCTCACTGACAAAGATCATTTACCTTATTAAAACTATGATCATCAATGACCTCTTGTCTTTCAACACATGGTTAAACTAAAACATTCACACGCAAGAAAACTCTCCAATTATACCACATCTGACATGTGAGTAGATGTAAAATAGAAAGAGACAGGCGCTCCCTTTACAGGCGACGGAAAAGAATAACAGAGCGGCTAAAAGAGGTCAATATATCAGAAATGCGCAGGGAGACACTGGTCAGAGAAATAGCAAGCATCGAACTTAAGCTAAAAGAATCCTTTAGGAGTCAGGAATCGCGGGAAGAACTAAAAGCCATAAATGAAATCAAAAGAAACCCAAAGTATTTCTTCTCCTATGCCAAATCAAAATCGAGAACAACGTCCAGTATTGGGCCCCTACTTAAACAAGATGGGTCCTACACAGATGACAGCAAGGAAATGAGTGAGCTACTCAAGTCCCAATATGACTCAGTTTTTAGCAAGCCGCTAACCAGACTGAGAGTCGAAGATCAAAATGAATTTTTTATGAGAGAGCCACAAAATTTGATTAACACAAGCCTATCCGATGTTATCCTGACGCCAAATGACTTCGAACAGGCGATAAATGACATGCCCATGCACTCTGCCCCAGGGCCAGACTCATGGAACTCTGTGTTCATCAAGAACTGCAAGAAGCCCCTATCACGAGCCTTTTCCATCCTATGGAGAGGGAGCATGGACACGGGGGTCGTCCCTCAGTTACTAAAAACAACAGACATAGCCCCACTCCACAAAGGGGGCAGTAAAGCAACAGCAAAGAACTACAGACCAATAGCACTAACATCCCATATCATAAAAATCTTTGAAAGGGTCCTAAGAAGCAAGATCACCACCCATCTAGAAACCCATCAGTTACACAACCCAGGGCAACATGGGTTTAGAACAGGTCGCTCCTGTCTGTCTCAACTACTGGATCACTACGACAAGGTCCTAAATGCACTAGAAGACAAAAAGAATGCAGATGTAATATATACAGACTTTGCAAAAGCCTTCGACAAGTGTGACCATGGCGTAATAGCGCACAAAATGCGCGCTAAAGGAATAACAGGAAAAGTTGGTCGATGGATCTATAATTTCCTCACTAACAGAACACAGAGAGTAGTCGTCAACAGAGTAAAGTCCGAGGCAGCTACGGTGAAAAGCTCTGTTCCACAAGGCACAGTACTAGCTCCCATCTTGTTCCTCATCCTCATATCCGACATAGACAAGGATGTCAGCCACAGCACCGTGTCTTCCTTTGCAGATGACACCCGAATCTGCATGACAGTGTCTTCCATTGCAGACACTGCAAGGCTCCAGGCGGACATCAACCAAATCTTTCAGTGGGCTGCAGAAAACAATATGAAGTTCAACGATGAGAAATTTCAATTACTCAGATATGGTAAACATGAGGAAATTAAATCTTCATCAGAGTACAAAACAAATTCTGGCCACAAAATAGAGCGAAACACCAACGTCAAAGACCTGGGAGTGATTATGTCGGAGGATCTCACCTTCAAGGACCATAACATTGTATCAATCGCATCTGCTAGAAAAATGACAGGATGGATAATGAGAACCTTCAAAACTAGGGAGGCCAAGCCCATGATGACACTCTTCAGGTCACTTGTTCTATCTAGGCTGGAATATTGCTGCACTCTAACAGCACCTTTCAAGGCAGGTGAAATTGCCGACCTAGAAAATGTACAGAGAACTTTCACGGCGCGCATAACGGAGATAAAACACCTCAATTACTGGGAGCGCTTGAGGTTTCTAAACCTGTATTCCCTGGAACACAGGAGGGAGAGATACATGATTATATACACCTGGAAAATCCTAGAGGGACTAGTACCGAACTTGCACACGAAAATCACTCACTACGAAAGCAAAAGACTTGGCAGACGATGCACCATCCCCCCAATGAAAAGCAGGGGTGTCACTAGCACGTTAAGAGACCATACAATAAGTGTCAGGGGACCGAGACTGTTCAACTGCCTCCCAGCACACATAAGGGGGATTACCAACAGACCCCTGGCAGTCTTCAAGCTGGCACTGGACAAGCACCTAAAGTCAGTTCCTGATCAGCCGGGCTGTGGCTCGTACGTTGGTTTGCGTGCAGCCAGCAGCAACAGCCTGGTTGATCAGGCGCTGATCCACCAGGAGGCCTGGTCACAGACCGGGCCGCGGGGGCGTTGACCCCCGAAACTCTCTCCAGGTAAACTCCAGGTCATCCCCTACCATACAACTCTCATGACAATCCTACCACATTTACATATCCTTCATTATGGTCATAACTCGCTCTAGAAAAGGAAAATGGTCCCTTAGTACTTAAGTAGCCAAATTACTGAGTCCCCTTACCGTTATATTTCTATATGCCTCCGGGAACGAAGTTGCCCACCTGTTACCATAAATGAGTTTATTTCTGCATACCGTGCGATAAATTCCTGCTGCAATAGCCCTTACCCTAATCCCCCCGCCTTTTTCCTTCAAGCCCCAGGAATAAAACAAGAAATCTGTCACAATGTACAGAATGGCTCTTTTTACAACCTCAGACACCCCCCTTACCTCTAAAGTTAGGGCACGCAGGAGCTCTACATTGCCCCCACCCATTAACTTGAAGACTCTAGCCAGCCACACCCGTACCTGCCCCAACTCCCTACAAAAATATACGGCATGAAAAGCTGTTTCCGATTCCTCACAATGTTCGCATTTCGCTTCCTTTACCAAACCCATCACACACAAAGCCTGCTTTGACGCTAAAATCCCCATTACAAACCTATAAACTAACTCCCTTACCCTAGGCATTAATCTAAGTTTCTGGAAATCATGCCAAATCGTACCCCAATCATACAAAGGGTATACCGCCACCCCTTGCATCACTTCTGGTTTCCTACTCATCTCTACTAACCTTCCCACCTTGAGCTTTTTTACCTCACCTATTACTAACATAACCCTTAGCATATTCTCACATTCCATCAAGTCCTTTCCTCCCCACCATCGTCGTACATCCCTCATCACCCTCCCAACCCTCACCCCTTTTACCCCCCCCCTACCTTACGTACTTTTGTTTAACATACATGGCCTTTACCCTCGGCCCTAGCATCAAAAGCCCTACTCCCCCTCTGCGCACATTCGTCATAACCACCTCTTTACTTAGCCATGCTCGTCCAAAACCCCATATATAACGAAGCACCCTTCTCTGTATCTCCTTTATCTCCTGTTCCCGTAAAGGATACACCACTGCCACGTTCCACACTTTACTATAAACCAATGAATTTATTATTATTGCCCTTTGCATTAGAGTAACATCCTTCGCTCTTAGGTTCCTAATCCGTTGTACAACTTTCTCTCCCACCAATTCTGAATTCCTCCGTCTAGCCTCTTGCTCATCTGCCATATAGATAATCCCACAAATTTTCAGCTGTTCAGTCACATCCCATCCAAACTCCACCCCCATTCTACCCCCCACCCAATCTCCTATCTCTAATAATTTCGATTTAGCCCTGTTGACACGCATGCCTGACGCCTCTCCAAAAAACCTCATTACTCTCTCCACCTTTCGCAAACCTTCGACATCATTGATCAGTATTGTTGTGTCATCTACATAACCAACTACCTCTGTGAACCCCGACCCCTCCTCCTGTAACGTTGTTGCTTCCTCAACCATTCCATAAAACGGGTGTTGCATACATGCAAACAGAATTTGAGACATAGGACACCCTTGTCTCAAACCTTTCTCCATTTTCAACACGCTACCCAACCTACCATTAATTTGCACCTGAATCGTAGCTTCTGCATACAAGGTCTTCACCCATTTTACTATTCCCTCCCCAAAACCCATAAGCCTTAAAGTGTCAACCATGTACTCTCTATTCACACCGTCATAAGCATTCTCCCAATCAATGCCCAAAATTCCACCACCCTTACAACCCAGCAAAAATTCCCTAATACGACTATGTCCATCCCTCATACTACAACCCGGAATTCCCAACTGACCCTTGTGCACCATACCACCTATTACCTTCTTCATCCTGTTCCCTAAAATCTTCGCAAAAATCTTATAATCCGTACACATTAAAGATATGGCCCTGTACGTGCTCAGTGTTCTCCCCTCGCTTTTTTTCTTTACAAGCACGACCACACCCGTCCTCTGTGACGTTCCCAATTTCCCTTCCTTCAGCATACAATTCAATATCTGAACCAAACAAACATTTATGGTTTCCCAATGCACTCTGTAAAAATCATTGGAAAGCCCATCAATTCCCGGTGCTTTCCCCTTACTTAAATTGAACACTGCCTCTTTCACTTCTTCCATACTTATTATTCCCTCCAATCCCCCTCTGTCCTCCCCACCTTTCCCCAAGACCTTCACCCCTCCTCTTTCTTTATTAACTATCCCCAAATTACCTTTTTCCCATTTCCTTTTAAACCAATAGTCCGCATAATTACTTATCCCCTCAGTTGTCACCAACATTTGCCCCTTAGTATAACCTTCCAAATCGTCACTAACCTCTAAAAGTATTATAGTGGACTCCTGTTGTCTAATGCGAAAACTTCTTAACACACTACCCGACGGTTTATCTCCCCATAGCACGGCATCCATACCTGCCCTTACCCTTAATTCATCAAATCTTTCATTATGTATGTCCCTTAGTCTCCCTCTTAGCCCTGATATTTCTTCAAAAGACTTCCCCTCATCTCTTGCGTAACACTCATTGAGCTGCTGTTCCAAATAATTCTGTAAACCGTACCTCCACCTCGCCTTCTCCCTTCCTTTATATTTATAAAACCCCGCGATACCAGGTTTAGCCCTATTTTCCCACCAATCCAAAATACTCCCTACCCCATCCCTTGCCCTCCACAATTGTCTCCACCAGTCTCTAAACTCTGCGTTCACCACCTCACTCCTCACCAACCTCGCATTTAACTTCCAGAAACTTGAATATACCTTTACCACTCCCTCCCAATCCAGTTCTACCAAAACTGCCCTATGATCCGAAAACCCTACGTCCACTGTTTTTACCCCTCCTACCCTAACTGCCTCCGTTATATAAATCCTATCTAACCTCGCTGAATAATTTCTCCTAACAAAAGTGTAATCCACTCTCCAAGCCCCACTCCCCTCCACGTCCCTCACCCCTGCATCCTGTAAAACATTGCGTAACGACCGTAATACACAACCCGCCCCCCTTGGCTCCACGTCCCCCCCCCCTTATAACACAGTTCCAGTCCCCCCCAATTACAGTTACTAGAGGTAAACCCCTTAAAAAATACACTAAAACGTCTCTCACAAAATCCTCTTTTACTTTGATTATATTCTCTGCTGGCATATAAACCCCAATGAAACATACTCTAGATGCTCCCCACTCACCATCCACCCTCACTACCCTCCCCCCCCTTCTTCCCACTTTATAATACGTAAGGGACTATTTTCCTTCACAGCCACTGCCACTCCCCCTTTTAACCTAACAGACCCACTTACATACAATTTATAACCCTTTAATGCCAAAGCACAGCCTATCTTATAATTATGTTCTTGTATAAATCATACATCCACATTATATCTCCTCAAAAACCATTCCATCCATACTCGTTTCACTTCATTCTTCAATCCATTTACATTTACAGTTACTATCGTGAATTATTTTAATAGTGGTGGTTTACCCTTTCTTCTTGGCACACACCCTCCTATACCGTCCTGCTGTATGGCATCTTTCTTGACAGCTTGCTTATTCACCCCCCCTATCCCTTCATTATCCCTAGAACCATTAAACCCTACATTACCCCTTCCCTCTTTCCCCTTATGACATACATCCTTTCTCCAAGATTTTACTCCTGTTCTTTGTCCTGGAGTAAGAACATCGTCCATCTCAGACGTTCCTGCAGTTCTCTTACGAGAACTCCCCTCCCCACACACCTCGTCACCTGTCTTTTCTGCCCTATGGACCTCTGCCACAACGTTGTGCACATTAACATTAGTGCACACAGTATTCCTAACCTCCTGATCTTGCTGCACAGTTGCCTGCACCAGGTTACACCCTTCATCCACCTGTCCCTCTTCAACGTCATGCAAAAAGGAACTAAGTACTTCCTCCAGCAAGCCATCCTGTTGGCCCGTACCCTCCTCATCAGACGTCGATGTCGTCTGTCCCTTATCAACTGTTAGTGTTACACTTTCCTCCATAGTCGCCTCAGCCCTGTCCACTTCGTCACTCCATCGGCAAGGAATCTTGTTTGGCCTTACTCCTTCCTCCAACACCTCCAGAGCATTCCTCTGATGTAAGATCACTGGTACCTGTTCCCTCCGTCCAGCTTTTTTATAGCATTGGGCCGCCATATGTTCAAAAGAACCACATAATCTGCAAGTCTTCCGCTGCCCTGAGTAGTACACGTAGACCTGCGTTCGGAAGACCTCCATAAATACGTATGATGGAATTGGCTGCCTCAACGTCATTTTCAGCGTAAATGATCCTTCAGGTAGCCCCTCATAAGGTCCATTTTGCCACACCCCCATCACTGCTGAGTGGATTTTCCCATAGCTGCTAAACACCGCCGTCACATCATGCTCCGTCGCCTCAAAAGGCACGTTTCGTACCTTCACCCACGTCACATAGCTGGACACATCATGTAAGCAGACTTCCACCATAGTGTTCACTGCTAGCCTCTTCTCCTGATATTTGTTGACTATGCTTGTGTAGAATCCTGCGTCTTTAAACTTGATGAAAATTCTCGACACACCATTGACTGCTACTCCATATAATTCTTCGGTCGGTATTCCATATACCTCACTGATGATGGCATGCAGTAACACGTGCATGGTTGTTCCTGTAAGCGTGCCACGCACCAATTCCACACAAACAGTGCTCACCCGGCGTCCAATGCGATCCGCCATGTTGTATGCACAAAACAGGAAAACTGCGCAGTAAACCAGTTGTATCAGGAGCTACTGCGCAGCCTGTCCGCACGGCACAATAGCGATGCGAACAATGTGTCAACATAAAGTTAACTGTTCTAGCGTATATATTGATAATGGTAATTATAGTTTCTGTGAATGAAATGAAATGTGATACTTTGTTTATTTAATGTATTGTATTGTTTTAAGTAAATAAAAAAAAAAACTAATATGGTTAGGTATGAACTGTCTTATAATAACATGATACTGCATAATTTTGTTTAATGTAGTGTTTTCAAACCATATACATATCTGTATATTGGGGAAAAGTGTTTTCGTTACAATGTAAGTTAAGGGGTAGAGGGTTGTGCCACACTTGTGTGGCAGCAAGGGTTTCTCATCCTGCCCTTTGCAGGTTTTGAGTGAGTGTTAACAGTGTCGGGGTTTAGTGTTCTTTGGATTGGTGTGGTATAAATTATGTTGCTATTGTAAATTGTGAAAGTTTTGACAATGTTCCTTTTATTGGACAACATTTTTCTGCTAGTGTGCATTTATGTATTGTGTAAGTTTAAAAAAAAAAAAAAAAAAAACATATGAATATATAATAGGCCTAGGAACTAGGCCCCAACAGGGTTAACAGGTGTACATATGGGTTTATATCTACATAGTAAATTTGCTTAGTATATCTTGTATTTTATTTTCATTAATAAGATATTTTGACATGTCATATAGGTTATTATACTGTTTATCTCCGTATAGTTACTAGGAACTTAGTCCAAATTATTCTTCCCTTTTCTTCATATTATTACATTAATGTTGTTGTTGTTCTTGATTCGCCGGTACTCTTCTGGTCCGGGTCTTTTCCAGATTGTGACCCGGTCTTGGCTCCCTGTCATGGGAGTGTCTGAGACCTATGTCTACCATGGGAGGAGGTACAAGTACCTCCTCATCTTCTGGGACCAACTGTCCCGAGGCCTAGCCCCAGTCCCCGCCCTCACGGGGCTCGTAGGGAGAAGCTAGGCCTCTGATCTGCCATCTGCCCCGCCCCAAGGGGGCTCGTGGGAGTGACAGTCTTGTGAGCTGCTGGTAGTAGCAAGCTCTGGCACCGTCCCTGCCCTAAAAGGGCTCGTGGGAATGGTATGGCCCTAAAACATTACACATTAACGTCTTCTCTGGGATACTTATGGCTCAGTTGATCTTCACATTGTATTAATACAATGGAAATAAGTTACTCTGACTTTTTTTTTTGGGTTATCCTGGGTTCTCTACACATATGCTGCCATGTATGATAATCTATGTAACTGTATTTGTGTATACCTGAATAAACTTATTTATACTAAATTCCTTGTGATTTAAGATAACTTATATTTTCAGGGTAAATGTATGAACACTGGTCTGTTAATTATGTAATATAATCAGGAGTCATCGAAGTTCAGTTGGTGTATATCAGCCTCAATCCATAATTTAGAAATTGCTGACACGTTCCCGCTGAAGAATTGGGACAGTGTGGAAAACCTTTACAATTCGGCAACAAGGATGGAAAAATGGAGGACTCCGATTTTGACCAGCAGCACACCTTAGCTAAGTGATGCTTACCCATAATGTACAGTAGTTCTGCAATTTGACAGGAAATTTAGAGTCAGGTGACTTTCTTGATACGATCCAGGATTGTTTTTTAAAACAGTTTGTGACAGAGCCAACTAGGGGAAATAACCTCCTTGACTTGGTTCTTGCCAGTAGGGAAACACTAATTAATAATCTTGAGGTTAATGATGAGCTTGGGGAAAGTGATCACAAATCACTCAGTTTTAATATATCATGGAATTCCCCTAATAATGGCAATCAAGTCTCCGTCCCTGACTTTCGCTTGGCTGATTTCATAGGACTGAAAAATTACTTAGGTGGGCTGAACTGGAATGACCTGACTAAGGGTCAGGTAGGTGGTGATGGTTGCCGATATGATGCTTTCCAGGGCATAGTTCTAGCTGCTCAGTCAAATTATGTTCCAAATAGGGAAATCAGATCAAACAAAAATGATCCTAAATGGATGAACAATAGATTAAAATATCTGATTGGTCAAAAGAGAGGCATATATAGGCAAATCAAAAGAGGAGAGGGGCAATTGAGAAATCGATATATTCAGTTAAAGAGAGAAATAAAAAAGGGAATTAGAAAAGCAAAAAGAGATTATGAGGTTAAAGTTGCAAGAGAATCGAAGACTAACCCAAAAGGATTCTTTCAGGTATACAGAAGTAAGATCAGGGACAAGATAGGCCCACTCAAAAGTTCCTCGGGTCAGCTCACTGACAGTGATAAGGAAATGTGTAGAATTTTTAACACATACTTCCTCTCAGTTTTTACACAGGAGGATACCAGCGATATTCCAGTAATGATAAATTATGTAGAACAGGACGATAATAAACTGTGTACTATTAGGGTCACAAGTGACATGGTCCTTAGGCTAATAGATAAATTAAAACCTAACAAATCCCCAGGCCCTGATGAACTGTATGCAAGGGTTCTAAAGGAATGTAAAGAGGAGCTTAGCACACCTTTGGCTAATCTTTTCAACATATCACTACAAACTGGCATGGTGCCAGATAAGTGGAAAATGGCAAATGTGATACCTATTTTCAAAACAGGTGACAGGTCCTTAGCTTCGAACTATAGACCAATAAGCCTAACCTCCATAGTGGGAAAATTTATGGAATCAATAATTGCCGAGGCAGTTCGTAGCCACCTTGAAAAGCATAAATTAATCAACGAATCTCAGCATGGTTTTACAAAGGGGCGTTCCTGCCTTACGAATTTATTAACTTTTTTCACTAAGGTATTTGAGGAGGTAGATCATGGTAATGAATATGATATTGTGTATATGGACTTCAGTAAGGCTTTTGACAGGGTCCCACATCAGAGACTATTGAGGAAAATTAAAGCACATGGAATAGGAGGAGAAATTTTTTCCTGGATAGAGGCATGGTTGACAAATAGGCAGCAGAGAGTTTGCATAAATGGGGAGAAATCAGAGTGGGGAAGTGTCACGAGCGGTGTTCCACAGGGGTCAGTGTTGGGCCCCCTGCTGTTCACAATCTACATAAACGACATAGATGAGGGCATAAAGAGCGACATCGGCAAGTTTGCCGATGACACCAAAATAGGCCGTCGAATTCATTCTGACGAGGACATTCGAGCACTACAGGAAGATTTGAATAGACTGATGCAGTGGTCGGAGAAGTGGCAGATGCAGTTTAATATAGACAAATGCAAAGTTCTAAATGTTGGACAGGACAATAACCATGCCACATATAAACTAAATAATGTAGATCTTAATATTACGGATTGCAAAAAAGATTTAGGAGTTCTGGTTAGCAGTAATCTGAAACCAAGACAACAGTGCATAAGTGTTCGCAATAAAGCTAATAGAATCCTTGGCTTCATATCAAGAAGCATAAATAATAGGAGTCCTCAGGTTGTTCTTCAACTCTATACATCCTTGGTTAGGCCTCATTTAGATTATGCTGCACAGTTTTGGTCACCTTATTACAGAATGGATATAAATTCTCTGGAAAATGTACAAAGGAGGATGACAAAGTTGATCCCATGTATCAGAAACCTTCCCTATGAGGATAGACTAAGGGCCCTGAATCTGCACTCTCTAGAAAGACGTAGAATTAGGGGGGATATGATTGAGGTGTATAAATGGAAGACAGGAATAAATAAAGGGGATGTAAATAGTGTGCTGAAAATATCTAGCCTAGACAGGACTCGCAGCAATGGTTTTAAGTTGGAAAAATTCAGATTCAGGAAGGATATAGGAAAGTACTGGTTTGGTAATAGAGTTGTGGATGAGTGGAACAAACTCCCAAGTACCGTTATAGAGGCCAGAACGTTGTGTAGCTTTAAAAATAGGTTGGATAAATACATGAGTGGATGTGGGTGGGTGTGAGTTAGACCTGATAGCTTGTGCTACCAGGTCGGTTGCCTTGTTCCTCCCTTAAGTCAATGTGACCTGACCTGACTAGGTTGGGTGCATTGGCTTAAGCCGGTAGGAGACTTGGACCTGCCTCGCATGGGCCAGTAGGCCTTCTGCAGTGTTCCTTCGTTCTTATGTTCTTATGTTCTTATTGGCTATCATAAATTCTCACCATTAGGGTAGCATTAGGGTATGTTTCAAAAATAATAATCGTGATCCAGTAATTAAATAATAAGTGGTAATACGAATTACTTTTCTAATAACACTGTTGTATTATATCTAGTATACTAATAGTTATATTTTGTGTACACAGCAAGTAAACCAAAACATATGGCCCACATAACTTTTAATTTACTAGACTAGCTGGTTTTAATATTGCAATTATTAATGTAATATCAGGTCAAGGTTTTTGTGAGAGTGGTCATAAAGTGGACATCGAGGGAGTGACAGTACTGCGACCTACTGTGACCAAGTCCCACTTAACTCACATGTAGGTAATAATTCAAGTAAACCTCATGCAGATAATTTCTCACAATAACTCACAGAGACCTGAGAGCCACTTTAAACGGATAAGTATTTTCAGTAAGTATATTACTGGTCACAGTACACAAATTATCCTACAACACTGCAGCTGCACTAAATCGTTATGTTTCTTAAGATGCTTTATCAGTCAGATGAAATGTGTAGTTCCAGAGCTCGGTGGCCAGGTGGCTAAAGCTCCCGCTTCACACACGGAGGGCCCGGGTTCGATTCCCGGTGGGTGGAGTTTCCTTACACCTATTGTCCTGTTCACCTTGCAGCAAATAGGTACCTGGGTGTTAGTCGACTGGTGTGGGTCGCATCCTCGGGGACAAGATTGAGGACCACAATGGAGATAAGTTAAGACAGTCCTCGATGACGCACTGGGTATGGAAAATTTTATAGGAGAGATTACTTGTACATACCTCAACCTTACATGCATACGAGTAATCTCCTTGGGAGACAACAACGATATTGTTTACCGTAGTCACCCATGTAGACATGTGAGAAAACTTAACCACCTCTGGTCACTGCAGGTGGCCCCTCGACCCTCACAATCTTATCCATATCTATCCGAGACCAGTATAAATTGGGTAGCACCCTCAAGTACGGCGCTACTAATTAATTGTGGAATGTATTGATTATATTAGTTTAACTGAATGAAAGGGGGGGGGGGGTAGGTTACACATGGATATACCCATCAAGGAAAAACCACTTGTACATAATCCCACCACTTACTAGATATTCTCTGGTGGTCCCTTGATGTGGCTGGATCACTCATAACCTATCCAATTAAAACATACCTAACTGGCCAGTATCAGTCTGCTATAACTAGAAAGGTTACTTAACTGTGGGTGATTGATGCTCCTTATTTCCTCCATTCACCATCTCATTTCGATGTCCTGCTACACCGACACGGTTCTTATTCCAGCAGGACGAGGTATCCTTTGGTTTGTCCTGGTTTAGAAGTCGTGATTCCATAAAACTTCGCTATCCTCGGGACGAGAACCACGCGTTCACTCGGAGCAGGGCGATTTATTTCACTTCCCGCATTCTCTTAACTTAATGTTATTATCACTGATTACATTACCATTCACAAGACGATTTAACGTCTCATAATTATTATACACATTAGAGGTCACTCCATTAAGATCTGAGACCGATGAGTGAGGATTAACTCACGGGTAATTTCCCCTGGACACATTCCATGGCGGCGCACCTGTCACCCTCGGTCCTACTATTATCCACTTATTTTAGCACTTTATCACGGTGGTCACGTAAATCTCGTTCCCTCACTCTTCACCAGGAACAATTACGACACTTTCTATTAGGAAGTGAGGCCTATATTAATCCTTAGGTCGCCGTGAACGCCAATTTCCTGATCCCATGTTTCACAGCTTCCTCACTACATTCAAAACACTCCCGCCACCTCGTGCCCCAGTTCGACCTATACCCCCGCACATCTGCGCAGGCGCAGCGGGAACCCAGTTGGTTCCATTCAAAATACAAATACATTTTGACCCAAATCAACACATTAAACAATTATTAGGCACTATTAGCTTCGGAAATTAAATAATTTCCACACTGGGGTTAAAAATCCGAACGAAATCTTATCTTATTCACTTCCCTCAAAAACTCATCCCAGTTGTCACCTGTTTACCATCTATCAAAACAATTTAATTTAATTGCAAGTAAATTCTTAGTGTTTATATATAGTTCGATATTGACAGTCTCCAAGTTTACACGCACTGATTCTCTCAGTACTCGATACCGGTCTTCTTCAGAAGATCGGTCACTGTTTACCTACCAGCGGTGGATACAAGTATTTTACACTTTAAATTAATATCCTCGATAATTATAGGTCCTTCAAAGGACTTCAAAATTAATTATTTGGGTTTACCCAGGTTAAGTTTATGGATACAGAAAACGTCTAATCCTGGTAAATATTTAAAATTTTTATAATTTATGGATGTTACGCCATTATCTTTTGTAAATATTATATTACTGTAAAATATTGTTAGATTTTTTTATGAATTTCAATAGAAATATTTATAAAGCAATTTATGTTAATAAAAAAAATATATATACTTAGAAAAAATTACTATACTTAATATCAGTGGAAAATCGATAAACCCGTATGGGTTTGATGCACTGACAATAGAAAGAAATTGGGTTAATAAGTTTATTCATGTATACACAAATACAGTTACATAATCATACATAGCAGCATATGTGTAGATAGATTTTTTAGATTTTGCCACCGAAGTGGCTAGTTTATTGTGCACCCCATATCCATCCTGTGGACGGTAGCGCGAGAGCATATGGATACACAAAAGGCCTAGGAACTAGGCCCCAAAGGGTTAACAGGAATACATATGGATTTATATCTACATATCTATAGTTCACTTATCTGTTACAAGCAAATTTAGGAAATTTGGTATCTTATTTTCATTAATAAGATATCTTGACATGTCACATAGGTTATTATACTGTCTGTCTCTGTATTCCTCAATAAGTGGACAATTAAGCACATAGTGTTCAAGAGAGTGACCATATGCCTGATCACATAATTTACATTTAGTTTGATCATCATCTGTGTGTCTCCCAAAGTGCCAGAAGTACTTGTAACCAAGCCTAAGCCTGGCCACTACATCAGTCAGTACTTGTAACCAAGCCTAAGCCTGGCCACTACATCAGTCAGTACTTGTAACCAAGCCTAAGCCTGGCCACTACAACATCAGTCAGTACTTGTAACCAAGCCTAAGCCTGGCCACTACAACATCAGTCAGTACTTGTAACCAAGCCTAAGCCTGGCCACTACATCAGTCAGTCTGTTCACATTGCAAGTTGCTCCATAAACATACTTATCTACGTTCATGTTATCATAGTGGGTTATAGATCTACTCAGGCTTCTAACTGCATTCCTATAACAATCATTTTCATTATTTACTTCTCTCCTAATATTATTCCTAATGCTAGACACAGATATACCAAAGTTATATTCTACATTCTCCTTCTGGGTACTCTTCTTGGCTAACATATCAACTTTATCATGAAGGAGTAATCCAATGTGTGATGGGATCCATAGCAATTGTACATTAATTCCTTTGTCACATTCGCTGCCTGACCACGGTAGAGTGCGGTAGTGCTCTGCACCCCTCTGCTGTTTGTAGGCGAGCGCCCTTGTTAGTTACCTGGCTGCAGTGGTTTGAAGTGGTGCTGTCACACCTCGGCTAACAACTTAGGTGCACTGTGATTGTCAAGATGGCGGTTAGTCTGAGACGAAGGATAAATACTGTAGGCATTGAGCTACTTAAAGGAATGATAACGCCCAGTTCTGCGCAAGTCTTATTGCCAAAGATCATCCGGGAGACATATGGCGTACAAGATAGTGACTTGTATGGTGTAGTATTGAACGGAGGACAACGAATTTTCGTCAAACTGCTATCAGCAACAGTTTATGAATCATTAGTCACCAGGTTTCAGGACGTGAGTCTTAACGTCACACCAGCTGTCACTGTAAGAATGATAGATATTTCACGGTATTATACGTGGATCAAGTTACGCAACGTTCCCTTTGAGGCGGACGAGGCGGATATAAGGAAAGTTTTTGAGAAGTATGGGATGGTGCATTATGCTCAACATGGTACGTGGGCGGCAGGAGCCTATGCTGGTTTTCCAGAGGGTTCTTTCAACCTCAAAATGACTTTGAGGCACCCAATACCATCCTATGTGTATCTACAAGATTTCAGGACGCAGGTAATGGTAATGTACCCAGGACAACGACGTACGTGCCGCCTATGTGGTGAGTATGATCACACAGCAGTGACCTGTGACAAGCGAAGACATGTGCCTGGACCTGTGGTGGACGTCGCAGCCCCTGCTTCAAAGGTGGCAGGTGAGGAACAAACATCGGATGGAGGGTGTGGTGTTTTGTGGAGCGAGATAGTGGATCGGGCACACAGGACTGGCGGTGAGTTGGAGTCCCGCCCCCAACTGCCTGATCAGGTGTCGTCTCCTGTGGATAAGGAGGAGCAGCAAGTACACGAGAAGGTTCTTGAGATTGAGGAGGAATTGGTGGAGGTGTTGAAGACGTTGTCACCACCAGAGAGGGACGTTACATCTGAGCATGGTGTCATTGGAGAATCATCGCTTCCAGAAAGTCTGAGACATGATAATTTGGGACGTGATGGTGGTTTGGAGTCGTCCATTGAATCATTAAACCATTCTCAGGTGGAGGTGGAGGTACATCGATAGGTAACATCTGACCAAGACATGTGTAACATGACTGTTACGAGAAAGAGGGCGGCTACATCAGATTCTGATGACGTCCTTACGCCTGCACAAAGGCCTGGGAAACAGACTGAGGTGAAGTGTGAAGGTAGTGGTGTAGGTGGTGGTAGCCATGATAGGAGGCACCGGAAGAAGGGGGGAGGGAAAGAGAGCACTCTGAAGGTGTCGAACGTAAATTCAAGCTCTGGAGTTGTAAAGAGTGATGAGAGGAAGCAGGGGTGGAAACTTTAATAGGCCTTAGGTGTATGTATGTAAATGTTAATGGGTTATGTAGCGGTATGAAGAGAGATTGGTTTCGTAATTTTCTGAATAAATCTAGAGTGGATGTTGTGTTCCTGCAGGAGCACAATTTCAAAAAGGGTAGGGTGTTGGAGGTGGCAGGATTTCGAGTAGTTATCCTGCCATC